>NC_090069.1:540005-724197 GCF_038355195.1 Osmerus mordax | reverse complement strand
TCGGCTCCTTAAAGGGTTTAAACACTGGTGATCCTATCAGAGGGAGAGAGAGACTACAGAGGCAGAGAAACAGACCAGGAGAGAGAGAGAGGGAGGTAGGGAAGAGATAGAGAGTAGAGGGAGAGAGAGAAGGAAAGTAGAGGGAGAGAGAGGGGGGAGAGTAGAGGGGGAGAGAGAGAGGAGAGTAGAGGGAGAGAGAGGGGGGAGAGTAGAGGGGGAGAGAGAGAGGGAGAGTAGAGGGAGAGAGAGGGAGAGAGAGAGGGAGAGTAGAGGAAGAGAGAGGGAGAGTAGAGGGAGAGAGGGAGAGTAGAGGAAGAGTAGAGGGAGAGAGGGAGAGAGAGGGAGAGTAGAGGAAGAGAGAGAGGGAGAGTAGAGGAGAGAGAGGGAGAGTAGACGGAGAGAGAGGGAGAGAGAGGGAGAGAGAGGGGGGAGAGTAGTTATGTTGAATAGGCGAGAGATGAGATGGGAGTTGGGCCAGAAATTGTTTCCAGGCCACCCAGCATGTCCTGTCCTTGTTTGGAGACTAGATGCCTAGTGCCACACACACACACACACACTCTCTCTCTCTAACACACACACACACAATGTAAGTGGGTGTGTTTGCTGGCTTGTGTGTGTAAGGGTGTGTCTGGGTGTGCATCTCTGTGGCTAGTGTGTATATGTGTGTGTGTGTGTGTTGTGGCACAGAGAAGCAGAAATGTCAGAGCCGTGTAGTTGCAGCTTGTCAGGGGGGCAGTTTGTCAGGGGGCAGCTTGTCAGGGGGGCAGTTTGTCAGGGGCAGTTTGTCAGGGGGCAGCTTGTCAGGGGGGCAGCTTGTCAGGGGGCAGTTTGTCAGGGGGCAGCTTGTCAGGGGGGCAGCTTGTCAGGGGGGCAGCTTGTCAGGGGGGCAGCTTGTCAGGGGGGCAGCTTGTCAGGGGGGCAGCTAGGCAGACTGACCAGATGTCCGGTGGTTCGTGTTAGACCAGCAGGGGAAGCTCTCTTTCTCCCACTCCAGCACACAGGGTGGGGCACAGGAAGATGCACGCGGTCATCACACATGGAAGTGTGTGTGCACTCACACACACACACACTCACACACACACACTCACACACTCCAACGTGTGGGAGGAATCTCTCTCACTCCTGGATGCGTGGGCGAGAGAGACAACATGTGAAATCTCTGTTTACTTAGCATGTCTCAAGAGAGTGCGTCACACCCTTCACAGAGTGTCCAACAAGTGTCTCCTTGTTATCAGGGTTGGATTAGCCTTTCATGCTGGGAGTTATGAGTGACGCGTGTGTGTGTGTGTGTGTGTGTGTGTGTGTGCATGTCTGTGTGTGTCTGTGTGTGTGCATGTCTGTGTGTGTCTGTGTGTGTGTGTGTCTGTTGTGTGTGTGTGTGTGTGCATGTCTGTGTGTGTGTGTGCCGTGTGGTGTGTGGTGCGTGTGTGTGTGTGTGTGAGAGAGTCACGGGCAGATCCTAGACAGTGTTTGTTTTCTTGCGGAGCTCTTGGATATGCAGCCATAGAGGGTCATGTGACCAGGTCATGTGACCAGGTGACATTCAGGTTACATGGTTTACATAGCTATACCTTCAGTGACAACAGTTACACTTGACATTAAGGTTAACCATTTCACTAACCAGGCAACATATTACCACGTAACCATGGTGCCTACAATAACTACATTGTAGGTACAGAGGAGAAAGGGATACAGAGAGAGAGAGAGGGGAGAGAGAGGGAGAGAGAGGGGGAAAGAGAGAGAGACCCTTTCCTGTCCCACTGTCCTAATGACAGGATAGAATAGCAGGGCCTGCGTTGCCCCGGCGACCATGGATATAGTATGTGTGGGAGAGAGGGAGAGACAGAAAAAGATGAAGAGACGGGAGAGAGAGAGGAGAGAGAGAGAACGAGAGAGAGAGAGGAGAGAGAGAGAGAGAGAGAGAGAGAGAGAGAGAGAGAGAGCGAGAGAGAGAGAGAGCGAGAGAGAGAGCGAGAGAGAGAGAGAGAGAGAGGAAATGGGTACTAGACGGACCACGAAAAGGATATGAAACCAACAGGAATGGGAGACTGAGAATAGAAGCAACATACTGACACACCCACACACACCCACACACACACACACACCCACACACACACACACACACACACACACCACCCAGCAGCTGAAGCCATGTTCTCAGTGCTAGGTGATCTTCTTCCTGTGAGGTTAGGACATCCACACATATCCACGCTAACAGGCCTGACCTCTACGACTGTACATGACCTGCCGAGCAGAGCAGAGCAGAGCAGGGCAGGGCAGAGCAGAGCAGGGCTGAGCAGAGCAGAGCAGGGCTGAGCAGAGCAGAGCAGAGCAGAGCAGAGCAGAGCAGGGCAGAGCAGGGCAGGGCAGGGCAGGGCAGAGCAGAGCAGGACTGAGCAGAGCAGAGCAGGGCTGAGCAGAGCAGGACTGAGCAGAGCAGAGCAGGGCTGAGCAGGGCTGAGCAGAGCAGAGCAGAGCAGGGCTGAGCAGAGCAGAGCAGAGCAGGGCTGAGCAGAGCAGGGCTGGTATTAATACATGCTGTTCCGTCTACCCACGTCTCCTCTCCGCTCCGCCCTCGCTGCGCTTCCTTTACAAACCTCACTCCATCCTGCTCTCACACACACTTTCTCCTTCTCGCTGTCACACATACGAGCGTTCACACACACACACACACATACACACACACACACAAGGGGGAGCCTGAATTAAACATGACTATGACAGTGGGGTTTAGTGGCTGAATTCTAATTACACTGACACTGAGGGTCTATAGAACTGAGTGGGGAGAGTGTGTGTGTGTTTGGTGTGTGTGTGTGTGCATGTGTGTGCGTGATGTGCGTGTGCTCAGTATATGTGCATTTGGTGTGTGTGTGTGTGTGTGCGTGTGGGAGTAGCTCCTGATTGAGATGTTGGTGAATGCCACCTACACAACCTTGTATAGGCGCAATCCACTAGTGACAGTGACAACAAGCTTGTGACAATGATGAACAGGAGAGAGAGAGAGAGAGAGAGAGAGAGAGAGAGAGAGAGAGAGAGAGAGAGAGAGAGAGAGAGAGAGAGAGAGAGAGAGAGAGAGAGAGAGAGAGAGAGAGAGAGAGAGAGAGAGAGAGAGGGAGGAGGGAGGGAGGGAGGGAGGGAGGGAGGGAGGGAGGGAGGGAGGGAGGGAGGGAGGGAGGGAGGGAGGGGAGAGGAAGTGAGGTATGAGGAGAGGAAGTGAGGTGTGAGGAAGTATGAGGAGAGGCTGCCGGGTGGTAAATAATTAAACAGGATGGACTTTTACACCTGTGTATCTCTGCTAGGTGCACCTGCTCTGGGTAAAGGGTCTGTTGACTGGATTGAGTCACATGTTTAGCGACGCACCCCATGAAAGCCCATTCCTGCTGTGATGTGGCAGCTTGAGTCAAACACCAGATCAGACACACCTGGACAGGTGACTTGAGTCTAAGTTGGAGACAGACCGTACCTATAAGGGTAAACGGTTTTAAAAGATGCTTGAGTTTGGCTCAGTGGTTAGAGCATTTGACTGCAGATCAAGAGGTCACAGGTTCAAATTTCCCTTTGGATCAAACGTCTGCTTATAACACATGATCATTAGATATTAAAACGTTTCCAAGTTGCTGTGTTGAGATCAGAGCTTACAGCACACACAGACCGCCTGCCAATAAATCTACCTTGTGTGTTAACGCCAGGAAAATAGTTTGCGTGTATTTAGGTCAAACTGTATAAGCAGCTTTCTTAACGTTTGAATGAAGGTTATTTAGCCTGAATTCACAGCAGGCAGTCTGAACTAGCTGCCCATCAGAATGGCACGGCCACCAAAGCTCCAAGCCGTCAACTTGAACGAGTAGACCTCATTACAGAAATAATCTGTTGTATCCATTACAGGTGATTCGGCTGAGTGGGGCGCCTGTACTTTGCTGGGAAAACAGAACAGGAGAAAACAGAACTGGAGAAAACAGTGTCAGGAAACTCAAACACGCTCTGCTCCCCCTCTCTTTCCCTCTTCCTCTCTTTCGTTCTTTCTTTCTCCCTCTCTTGCTCTCCCCTCCCCCTCTCTCTCTCTCCATGATCTCTGGTTGTTGACTTCCCAGCACATGAGCCTGTCTTCCCGTTCCCATAATAAATAGTCCCGGAGAAAACCAGCCTTCAAAAACAACCACTTCAGCTCTTCCACATCTCGCTGGCAGCTGTGTGTGTGTGTGTGTGTGTGTGTGTGAGGACAGAGAGGGGAGCCACACACACACACAACTCTGCAGCAGGGCGGGTGGAAGGTACACGTCTCATATAAACACTCTGATGTGTGGAGAAGGGACCTCCACAGTGTGGCGGGCAACAGATGCCAAGTTTAGCCCTCCGGAAGATACCTGTTGTTCGTGACGTAACGTGTTCACCGAACAGAAGCATTTATCCAAAGTGACTCACAGTACAAAGGGGATTTCAACATGCAACCTCTTGAACTGCAATGAAATGCTCCACCACTGAGCTATGCCCATCCACCACTGAGCTATGCCCATCCACCACTGAGCTATGCCCATCCACCACTGAGCTCTGCCACCACAGACGGTACCTTCTCTCTGAGCTGCATCCTGTGTTGCTACTGAGGTGGTTTCTTAGCAGACAAGCCCTCGTTAAAACACGCCTGGTAAACAAAGAGACAGCACAGTCCTCCCTTCCCTACATGAGCCCAGGTCTTCCATACATTACAGGGTCCTTCTGGATTTCTCCTCATGCAGATCAGAGCTGCAGCAGAAAGCACAAAGACTCTTCTTGACCTACATAGCTCGTCGTAATTCCTGCTGTCATTCCTTCACCACCAGAGGAGGAGAGGAGGTAGAGGAGGGAGAGAGGAGGCCACAGACACTGTCCCGGCCGACAACCAGGATCAGATACCACCCCCAGATACCACCCCCAGATACCACCCCCAGATACCACCCCCAGATACAGCCCCCAGATACAGCCCCCAGATACCACCCCCAGATACAGCCCCCAGATACAGCCCCCAGATACCACCCCCAGATACAGCCCCCAGATACAGCCCCCAGATACCACCCCCAGATACAGCCCCCAGATACCGCCCCCAGATACCACCCCCAGATACAGCCCCCAGATACAGCCCCCAGATACAGCCCCCATGACGTCAGAACTCAGAACACATTTCAAAGTGTCAATTTAACACCTGTGATGTTTACACAGGTCCATCTCAATCTCGAGAGCGGACCAACATCAACACAAACCCTCTACGAGCAAAACGAACACTTCTACTGTTAGATGAACACTTCAAGAGGCCATAGATGAGGGAGTGAGAAGGTCCACTCAGAAGGAGAGGTTGTAGGAGGGTAGCCAGATCGAGCAGTTTCCCCTCCCTCCTCACGTTCAGGACAGCCAGTCATTCGTCATTCTCCCTCTGGTCACAGAACAAGCACTCCTCGTTCCCCTGTTAAAACGTTTTGTATGGAAACACTGCGTTCACAAACCCAACCCTAAACGCAGAGAGAAAACCAGACTCGCAAAAAACAGGGCCAACAAATTCCACACAAATGACATATAGACCTGCCCTTGATGCTTTTGTAATTGCTTGTGGCCCAGCCCTGGGTTTCTACCCAGAGTCTTGGCCCCTTTGAAAAGATGACCAGGGGGACAAGCACGCACACACAACAAAGGGGGAATTTGGTGGAGCCCAAACGTAGTGTGGGTATAATGAACTGAACCGAGAACAAGGACAAAAACACTGAATGCTTCTGAGGGACCTGGCCTCATTAATGCCAGTGTTCACAGTCTCTTGACGGCACACACACACACACACACATATATACAACCACACCTACACACAGTCCTGGAAACACATATCAACTGGAACACACACTCAGACAGAGCTAGGCGTGACCAGGCAGGTGAGAGGACAGGTAATCCTCAGGATTAGAGCAGAGCAGGGCTGTAGTCCAGGTGTGTGTGGAGACACACACACCGCCCTGTGGGTTAGATTCACGTCTGGTAATTAAAACCCAGAAGGTAACGACCGTATCTGTTTAAACTGGGCTGGCCCTCATCATGTCATATTTACATCATATTGTAAACACAATGTCATAAACACACAAATCCACAGCTTCTTCCCTTGAGAGACGAGGGACGTCTGCTCAATTAAAACATGTAACATGTAACACTGATGTGTACCGAACACTGTATTCTACACGTCCATGTTCCAGTAACCAGGAAGAGACACAAACTTCTCTTTTGCTGCAGGCAGGCTAATTGGGTTTTTCCTCTGCAATGCAACCTCTAGGCAACACACAGGAACGTCTGAGGTCATTAGAAAAAGGTCAAAGGTGAACCTGTCCCTTAACAGGCAGCTTACAGAGCGTGTGTGAGAGGAGGTGTCTGGGTCTCCCAGCTCTGGGCAGGTGAGCAGGTGAGCAGCAGGAGCACAGGACCTGCTGACAGCTTGATTCTCAGGTGGAGACTCCTCAAGCATGTCCTAACCCACTCAGACACGCACACACACACACGCGCACACACACAGCCTCCCCCTGTTTAATCTGCTTTAGGTACGACGCAACAACAACTGTAAATACAGACTGTGAACAGACCATGACTCTGATCACCGCTAAATACAACAACACCAGGGAACTTCTGCTGTTCTTTCCGTACGCACTGTTCATCAGTCGCTTTGCATGAAACAGGCTGCTACACTGATAAATTGGGAGGTGTTCATGTACCAAACAGGAAGCAGGCTGGTTTAGTTTATGCGGTCTAACAGCGACACAAGCCACTAACAGAAATAACAGGTATAGCTGTCCCATATAATAGGTATAACATCTATACCAGGTGCATCAGAGGTGAAGAACAGGTGGAACATCTATACCAGGTGTATGAGAGGTGAAGAACAGGTGGAACATCTATACCAGGTGTATGAGAACAGCTCAAGGCCCTAGGTCTGCTCACCTTCTTGCCCGTGGAGCTGGTCTTGGAGAGGCAGGAGCGCCCTAGTGACAGGTACCCTCCGATCACCTCGATCTCCTCCACAGCAGGGTAGCGCTTCTTCAGCAGGGAGCCCAGCTGGGCGTAGGGGGCCGGGGGGGGCGTGGAGGCGGGTGTTGCCCCTCCAGAGGGCTCCTCCTGGGGCTGGGGGGATGTGGGCTGGGGCTGGGGGTCGGTCTGGGGCTGGGGGTCGGCCTGGGGCTGGGGCTTGCGTTTCGGCACCACAGTGAAGGTGTTTCCTTTCCTCTTCTGGACCACCGGGCTAGGGTAGGGGGGGCCGGGCTCCACGTCAATGTCGTCTATGTTGGTGATGGGGAGGTGCTCAGTGGGGGGGGCCTCTGGGGGTGGAGAGGAGGGAGGGGGAGAGGTGGGGGAGGCAGGGGTGACTGTGGGGGAGGCAGACAGGTCTGGAGAGGGGGAGACAGGGATGGTCTCCTCTTCTCTGCTGGAGGGCTCCGGGCTGGGCGTGGGGGAGAGGGGTGTGGGGGAGAGGGGCGTTGGCACTCCGGGGGAGGGGCGGGGTCTGGCGGGGCTGGGCGGGGCCGTGCTGCCTGGGGCAGAGGCGTGGCGCTTGGGGATGACCGTAAAGGAGTTCCGGGACTGGAGGCGCAGGTTGGCGAGGGCCCGGGCCTGGATGTCTCCAGCGGGCAGCTGGGAGAGGTCTGGGCGGGCCGCTGGGCGGATCTCGAAGCTGGGGGAGGGAGGGGAGGCCGGGGAGGGGGACTCGGCACGGGCGCGGAGGATCTCTGGAGAGCATGGCACCTTGGGTTTGGAGGGCGCCTCTGGACTCTCCCAGCCTCCGCTGCTGACAGGCTTGGACTCGGAGGGAGACGGGGGCTGTGGGGCCCCTGCGGAGTCCCGGGGCCGGGGGGCCAGAGGGCCCTGGAGGACGGGGGAGGACCAGCCCGGTCGGACGAGGCTGCGGACCGGTGATCCCGGTTGAGGGTGCGACACATACTTTGGCACCAGATCTGGCTGTGGTTTGGGTCGGGACCTCGACCTGTTCGCGCTGGTCTCCAGGTCCAGAAGGTTCTCTGTGCTGCGAGACTTGGGTTGCAGTTTACCATAGTTGCTGTCGAATTTCTGAAGCATGCGGCTCACCATGCCCTGACCGTCTCCCGTCTCGAGCGAGCCCTCGTAACCCGGACGACCCAGCGTGCTCAAGTTCTCCTCGCTCCTACTCAGCGCGGTGTCATAAATGACCACTTCCTTCGCCCGTATCTCAGTAACCGCACTGCCTCTCCGGTCCAAGAGGTCGTTGAGGGAGCTATAATTACCAACTCCATTCTGCTGAAGCGTAGACGTGGATTTGAGTCCACTCGTATCCGGGAAATAGTCCGGGTCGGACTCGATGATAATTATATTCTCTGCGCGTATAGTCCGTATTCCAGGAACACTCCCATACAGTTCCAGTATGTGCTGAACCGGACGAGAGGCATTATCTCTGTCCTGCCGTTTCTTCCGTTCCTTCTCCAGTTTGATGAACGGGTTCTCTTGCAAGGGGCCTAGACTGTCCTGCAGAACCAGGCTCTCGTGTCCCCCGTCCTCCCTCACCGTTCTCTCAGCAGAGTCGTTAGCGTCGGTGGCAGTCCAGGGGTCTTTGTTTGTTTTCACCGGCGACAGCTCCGGGGAGGTTACGGTGCTGCTGCCACGCTTGCCTGCGAAGTGCTGGCTTGCTGGGGCGACGGTGTAGTTCCGACCAGTGGCAGCGCAGCCTGCATTGTCTTTTTTGGGGCCACTGCCGTTTCCCGTTACTTCGCCATTAACCCGCGATGAGCTCGCGCTAGGGCACAGCTCGGCTGCACCTGCTCCTGCTCCGCCACCCTTCGCTTTCCTCCGCTCGAGAATCTCTCGTTTCCAGGCCGGCATCCTCGGGCTCTCCTGGCCAGCCTCTTGGCGGAGGACACGTACCTCTCCGCCAGACATTGTGGAACGAGAGGATAACGTCTCCGGGGCAAGGGAGAAGCTGTTCCCCGGGCTGGGACGGAACCCTATATCCTGTGTCTTTCGCTGTACCTGCAGCGCCGAATAGCCTACCGTACACACACATACATCACCTCGGTCTTTCTCTGCCTTCTTGGGTTCCTCCTCCTCCCTCCCTCCTCCGTCTGGGTCTCCAGCCCCGCCCTCCGCACCTGTAAACCTACAACGTCATCCTCCAGTCTTCAAAGCCGCGCCTCCCAAGGACTAAAGGAGCAACCTCATTTGGTCATAGCGATTAAGACACTCCCACTTTAAACATCTTGCTCCACCCCCTAACTAAATCTCCTCCCATTTCTATTGTTGGGCAGGCAAGGACGACCTGTCAATCCAAGCATCTACGTCCCACCCCTTTTTACTATTTAACCCTTTCAGTGAATTGATTATATTTCGTCCCACCCGTTGTTTGTAATCTTATACAACACAAATGTCACCATCGCTTCGAAGGGTGCCGTTTACATTACACACATAAAATATAACTATAACACAGCTTTAAAATAAGGGGACGAGACGCTGTGTGAGTCGAATTTGTCACAGCGTTTGTGACGGTATAGCTGTTTGTGGCCCAACCCAGTCACTTAAGGGTTTAATTCGCGTTAATTCAGCAGCTACGTCTATGATGCCGGTGCCTTACGAATAATCCGACTGGGATAAACACATTAGGAAATAAATTAGGCGGTATTACGGAGTTCTATTCTTGGGTACAGCTAGTAGGAGATTATATTGTTTCTCATCAAACATTTATCACCGCACAGTCACTACAAGCTTAGAATCCCAATGAGCCTCTTCGCACAAGGGCAAAGGAGAAGAGCGTGCACAATGCTGTACAGTGCTTATGATGCACGAGAATATTTATGGTCCATGAAAGTCTATGTAGGTTGCATGCATGCAGAGAGACAGTGAGTAAGAGACAAATAAAGAGTAAGAGAGAGAGAGGGGGACAGAAAATTGGAGTACTGTTGAAAGATTTCATAACTTTTGAATAATTAATGAATGAACCCATATTGCTATATTCCCCAGTGTTTCAGTAGGGCTTTTACAGGACGAGGCAGACGTTCACATGAACAGGTCCACAGGTCCAACACCAATGACAGAAATACAACACAGAGAACCTGAGCAACCCTCCCTACACTGAACTCCCACGTCTCAGTAAATTACAACATTTTGATGTGTTCCTTACTAGAATTGTCATGTCAAATAAAACGAACAAATTATATTTACCCAGAATAATGTCGTTTTAGCTATGACTCACTGAGTAAGACTTCTCCTTCGTTGAAATTCAACTTTTTATAACTTGAGCTTTTGGCATAAGAAATTGTCAAGTGGGTCAAGTCACTCTCCACAAACGGTCCTCAACGTAAGTGGCGCCATCTTGTGGCAGAATTTCAATCACAAACGCACAATGGGGCAGACGGGTCGATTACATTTGATTAATTGAAAAATCCCATGGATTCAAGCATTTATAACAAACAATGGAAAAAGGATATCTCTTATGGGATAACTGATCAAAATAACATGATGAACTCAACAAGGTTAAATGTTGATGGTTTATTTACACGTATATAAACAGCAATAATACAACACAGGTACCAAAAAACAAGCAAATAGACAAACAATAATATTGTTGGTGCAAGTCGAGTTACGCATTAAAAAAAAGACATTCCATTTGCTCAAACTCCATTCCCTATCCCATCAGTCCCCCAAAACGAGTCCTTTTTTTTAAAATCAGGAATGGCTCTTTAAAGGAAAAAAAATAGGCAATGAGTGCATGCTTGGGCATTAGGATCAATACACAGACCAGATACACTTAGTATTAATGATCAGCAATAATGTTCTGGGGAGAGCCATGCACAGTACAGCATGGAGAGATGTTCTGCTCTGAGGCCAGACGCCGGGCGGGAGAGGAATGAGATCCATGACTCAGTCAACACAGGAGACACTCCCAACACACCTAACACAGTCCACACACACGCGCGTGTGTGTGTGTGTGTAAACCTGGACCCTCTCCGGCAGGGGGGGTCGTCGTCCCCCTCCCCCGGGGCGTCAGGGGGGGGGGGGTCGTCCTCCCCCCCGCCCCCCCCCCGGGGAGTCAGTTGACGCGGCAGGCCCTGATCATGAGCAGCTGCAGGAGGATGAAGAGCGGGGACACGATGAGGCCGAACCACAGCTCCCTGGCCTGCTCCTGCTCCGCCAGCTTCTGACACAACAGCACCTCACACACCAGTTTCAGGCTCAGCACCGTCAGCACCCACAGCAGCCGCAGCACCGCCAGGCGCTTCTCGTTCTCCTGGTACAGGCGGATGGATACGATGGCCGTGAAGTAGGTGCTGAGGCCGTCGGCGGCGAACAACGGCACGAAGACGAGCCACCAGCTCATGGCGAAGAGGTCGGCGCGGAGTGCCACCAGCACGCTGAACACCAGCAGGGCGCACAGGTGGAGGAAGAGCTCGAAGGTGGCGAAACCCAGCCACTGGACCAGCTCACGCAGGGAGAACAACATGGCGGAGGAGGGAGGAGGGGGCCGAGAGCAGACTCTCTCTCTCTCTCTCTCAGGGACGGACTAGGGGCGAGTCACTGGCCCAGCGCGGAGGGGCGGGGCTCTGGGCGTAGGGTGGGGACATTGACGTCGGAGCTGGGTGTCACAGGTGGCGTCCTCGACTAGGACAGGTGTTGTGGACGCAGATGGTCCCAGAATTCACATCTTTGAAGTTGTGTGAGGGGTTAGTAGGGCGGGAAGGTGAGGGTGACAGGTGAAGGCTTCAGATGGCTGGAGATCTTTGTGGGCGTCTCTGGGACTTGTAGTCTTTCTCCAACCACACTTCAGCCTGTCAATGCAAATATGCACGTCCATATTAGAAATCATTATTTGAAAGAAACGTATTAAAATGACCTGTTGTCAACTAAAGTTACATCAGCTAGCAGACGACGTTGATCGTTCTTGTTACATATGAACAAAATGTTGAAGAAATTATGAATAAGCTGAATGTACCTAGATGGCAAAGCAAGCAAGATGCTACCCTTTCATAGTGTTGTACAAAATCTAGCGACAGTTCGTTAGCATATATTGGTAGACAGTCAGCAAGTCTACCTTAAAATATACGAGCTAATGCAGAAGCTTAGATCACACAAATAAAATGTTCGCTAACGCGAGGATAGTCCCTGAATGGCTAGCGACAACAGCTAGCTAGTGAGAGTGCTGTCGTGAGCCAGCTAGCCAACTACCTTCGTAACGCCACCACATCCTGCATGTAGTCACGAATTGATATGCATTCAGGCGTAGTACAAATATAAGTATGTCATTTTACCCTCATGAGACTTGAGTATTTTGATTTGGTTTTATCAAACAACGACTCATCTTCCGAATGTTTTTCCTGTCCTCAGCCTTCCTCCGGTTTTCGCATCGCGAGATCTCAGACGTACCATATCACAGCTGTGTACGGTGGCCGACAGTTTCTGTGACTTCTTCAAGGAAGAACATTTTGAAGAGGACGAATTGTACAAAGGTTAGACAACTAACGTGTATTCATTCATTCGTGGGTAATTAGTGGCTGTTATTAAGCATTATTAATTGAGAAACATACTTTAATAGTTACATTAATGCGGGGAAAAGTTTGCAAGCAAGTATATAACTAGTCATTGCAGCCAGTCGAAGTAGTAGTTGGGATGGTAGCTGAATTGGTCACCATTCTGACTATAGTCTATACATTTACATGACATTTACAGTACGTTATAATAGTATATTGGGTGATGAGAAATGTCAACAAATCAGTTATCCTCACTATTGTTAGTCTGGATGAGTTTGAGTTTCTTACAGCAAAATAATTTTCCATGCAGTTCATGTTGTATGAATAGTTTTGTTTTATTCCTGTTGATTCATATACATTTTATGTTTGTTTGTAAAATATGTATATTTGTTATGGTTAATCATTCTATGTTATTGTGACTGGCATCAAAGTAGGTAGGCTACACGTTTTGCGTACATTGTAAGAGGGTAGGGTTAGGGTTAGCCCGTTTTGCGAAAACATTGTAAGAACATTCGTAATTTCGGTGCAGCAATGTTTTGACGAGCCAAGTTCACGCATGCTTGACCATTTAATTTGGTGGTGAGGGAAACGAAGCAGAAATGTGTAAAACAACGTCACATTCCTGTGTCTCAGAAACGTGGGGTCTTATGCCAAATCTTTCTCTTTCTCCGTCTCTCTCTCTCACTCTGTCGCAATCATCTTACATCTCTCTAACCCTCTTATACCGCCTGTTCAAGGCGGGAATGTTGCGCTTTCATTCTTCTCTCCGTTCTTTATTAAACGTAGGACTACCAACACAGATCAAAGAGGGACTGTTCCGCCATTAGGCCGGAGTAAGAGAGCTAAATCGACATCTGTTAGCCGTCATGAGGAGCCCCAACAAACTCCAATTCAATTCAGGTTTAGAAGGAAGTCTACACACGGTAATGCTGCCCCGTGTGTGGTTTAAGATAGCATGCCGGTCTTCTGCTATTTTACGCTACCTTATCAGTTGTTGCCTGGGAACCAGACGAATCTGAAAGGTTTTATTTGCTCTGCAGAATTCATCTGGACACCTAACACAACTCGTCAGACAGTTTGTTACACATAACCATCTGGGAAGTCGTCCTTGGAAACAGATGGGAAAAGAGCAGGCATTTTCTATCACGCCTATAACTCCAACCACTCTGTAGCTGCAAATAGTTCATCCTAAGACACTGGTTTTGGCCACAACTGTTCACACGCACCCATTCAGCCAGATTTCCAGCCGATCTGGATCAGCTCGGACCAATCACAACAATCACGCATTTCCTGTGTCTCCCCGCAGGAACACCATGCAGCCGGTCCAGTCTCTCCTCCACAGCGGGTACTTCCACCCCACCCTCAGATACTGGCAGACCTGCGCGTCTGACCTGAGACCTGACAACCTCATCTATCCCATCTTCGTCACGTAATGCTCCTTTGCTATATTTACTTTGTACATTTTCATCACATTTGATTGGTTCAGCAGGCGTATGCTTTTATGTACCATTTAGAAAGTACAGCAGAAGTTCAAGGATCAGAAGTGTGGAGTTCTAACATTGTTTCAGAGTCCTGGCACGGTCTGTATTTAACAGGAACACTGCAGAGGAACCACATCTCAGCTACCAGACACAGTGCACAATAACATCAATTGTTGCAGTATTAACAACATTACTACAATGTTACAAAAGCACATAACTCTTTGCACCTAGCTAGACACATTGAGCATGTGTGGTCATGTGTAACTGTGCTTTGCTACAAACACAGTCACTCTCTCACACTGTGGTGGATGAGCTGTGTTTCCTGTTCCATCACACAGGGACAGTCCTGATGCAGTGGAGCCCATCGCCAGTCTGCCGGGACAGGCCAGGTACACTTCCACCCTCTGAACACAGGATCTGTCTGAGCAGCAGCTGATGTGTGTCTGAAGTGTGAGGGTCAGGGTGTTGCCCTCCGTGTGTGTCTGAAGTGTGAGGGTTAGGGTGTTGCCCTCCGTGTGTGTCTGAAGTGTGAGGGTCAGGATGTTGCCCTCAGTGTGTGTCTGAAGTGTGAGGGTCAGGATGTTGCCCTCAGTGTGTGTCTGAAGTGTGAGGGTCAGGGTGTTGCCCTCAGTGTGTGTCTGAAGTGTGAGGGTCAGGGTGTTGCCCTCAGATAGACAGGCAACAGGGCGAGGCCTGAGTCAGGCCCTGGAAGAAGATAAGCAGAGAATCCGTTAGCTCCCTCTCTTCCCTCCCTCCCTCCCCCTGTCCCACTTCCACTCTCCCCTCTCTCCACATTAATGGACGCACACACTGGATGCACACACTGGATGCACACACTGGATGCACACACTGAATGCACACACTGGATGTACACACTGAATGCACACACTGAATGTACACACTGGATGCACAGACTGGATGCACACACAGAATTCCTCGCCCAACAGTGAGTCAGAGATGAGTGCCCTAGACTCCCATTCATGTGAGGTGTGATCACATCTCTGACATCAGTGATCACAACATCAGACCTCATAACCTGGGCCAGATCACAACATCAGCTCTCATAACCTGGGCCAGATCACAACATCAGCTCTCATAACCTGGGCCAGATCACAACATCAGCTCTCATAACCTGGGCCAGATCACAACATCAGACCTCATAACCTGGGCCAGATCACAACATCAGCTCTCATAACCTGGGCCAGATCACAACATCAGCTCTCATAACCTGGGCCAGATCACAACATCAGACCTCATAACCTGGGCCAGATCACAACATCAGACCTCATAACCTGGGCCAGATCACAACATCAGCTCTCATAACCTGGGCCAGATCACAACATCAGACCTCATAACCTGGGCCAGAACTAAGGCTTCACACGGTTACATCCCCTCCACAGTCACTGGATCATTTTTAACTTGTTTGATCACTGATGGATTTGAAATCATTCGACACACCCAGAGTCAGGGGTTTAAAAGGTTTCTGTGTAACTCTTTCAATGACTGTGAGTTTTATAGGTCAGATATTAGTAATCATACACAGAATGTTGCTCACCACAGGTCAGATCTTAGGAAGTCATCATAAAACAAAACTTTTATAGCTAATGAAGATCCACATGAACTACTATTAATTCAAACAAGAAAGTGTTTCTAAGAGAGGGTGTTTCTAAGAGAGGGTTTCTGACGTGTGTGAGGTGTGTGTCCACAGGTACGGGGTGAACAAGCTGGAGGACATGTTGAGGCCGCTTGTAGAGAACGGATTGAAGTGTGTGCTGATTTTTGGAGTGCCTGCGAACATTGCAAAGGTAAAACTGGAATAACGATGCTCTTCTGATCACCTTCATCTTCTGCTGGACTCTTGATGCACTGTTTGTACGTCACTTTGAAGCATCCGTTAAATGACTAGAATGTAACATAATCTGATCCGTTCCTGAACAGCGTGACTGTTTTAAAATGTTGACTACATGCAGCAGTGTTGAGAGGATAACTGTAATGATTCGTTGGGTGAAGCTCAACGCTAGAGCAACTGACTGCAGATCAAGAGGTCACAGGTTAAAATCCTCCCGCCTTGGACAAAACTTGACATGACCTTTGACCCCCAGGATGAGAGAGGCTCGGGCGCCGACTGTGACTCGACCCCGGCGGTCCTGGCTGTGAGGAAGCTGCGGTCGCTGTTCCCAGATCTGGTCCTGGCCTGCGACGTCTGCCTGTGCCCCTACACCTCCCACGGACACTGTGGTGAGCCAGCACACCTCTCCCTCCTCTCCCTCCCCCCCTCCTCTCCCTCCTCCCCCTCCCTCCCTACCTCTCCCGGAGACATTAAGACTTGATATCTGCTCTCTCGTCTTTCCAAGGAATCTTGCGTGAAGACGGGACTCTGGATAACGCTGCCAGCTGTGAGCGGCTGGCGGAGGTGGCGGTGGCCTACGCTAGGGCGGGTAACTTTACTCTGCTTCCTCTGCCCACACGTCCCCCCTCCTCCCTCCACCACACAAGGAATACCCGCCCCCATGTCAACATACCGATGAAGATGTAAAGTCTGGAACAGTTAACGAACCTCCCCCTAAAACAGCCATACATTCCTTGACTCTAGCGAAACGCTCTTAGAACTGGGCTCAAACTTTCTGCAAGCTCTGTTTGGAGGAAAGTGTCCGCTAAAGGAATACACCTGTAACTACTGCTGTTGTCCTCCAGGGTGGCACCTGTAACTAGTGCTGTTGTCCTCCAGGGTGCCACATCATCGCTCCCTCCGACATGATGGACGGACGAGTGGGGGCCATCAAGCAGGCGCTGGTGTCTCACGACATGAGCAACAAGGTAGGTTGAGACTGCAGAGAGGACAGTGTCCAGTATCAAGGTAGGTTGAGACTGCAGAGAGGACAGTGTCCAGTATCAAGGTAGGAGCGGTTTTGTTTAGAGTGCCATCAAGGTCTTACCTGTCTTCTCCTGTTTCCTCAGGTGTCTGTGCTGAGCTACAGTGCTAAGTTTGCCTCCTGTTACTACGGGCCCTTCAGGTAAACACCTGTGTGCTCCTGGTCCAGACAGCTGCATGCTCCTGGTCCAGACAGCTGCATGCTCCTGGTCCAGACAGCTGCATGCTCCTGGTCCAGACAGCTGCATGCTCCTGGTCCAGACAGCTGCATGCTCCTGGTCCAGACACCTGCATGCTCCTGGTCCAGACAGCTGTGTCTTTATCACCTGCATGCTGAGCTGAGCTCTGCTGTGTCTGTCCACAGAGATGCAGCCCAGTCCAAGCCAGCGTTCGGAGACAGACGGTGTTACCAGCTGCCCCCTGGTGCAAGAGGCCTGGCACTACGAGCTGTGGTGAGTGTGTGTGTGTGAGCTCATCATGAGTGTGTGTGTGTGTGTGGGTGTTGTGAGTGAGCTCATCATGAGTGTTTGTGTGTGTGGCTGTGGACGCTGTGAGCTCATCATGAGTGTGTGTGTGTGTCAGGAGCGAGACGTGAAGGAGGGGGCAGACATGCTGATGGTGAAACCGGGACTGCCGTACCTGGACATCGTCAGGGAGGTCAAGGACAAGGTCAGTACTCTCCTCCCACACTGTTATAGTGGCCCTGCTGCACCCTGCAGCGTGTGTGAGGTCAACGAGGCTCTGTGTGTGTGTGTGTGCAGTACCCGCACCACCCCCTGGCGGTGTATAACGTGTCGGGGGAGTTCGCCATGCTGTGGCACGGGGCCGCGGCCGGAGCCTTCGATCTGCGCACCGCCGTGACCGAGGCCATGACCGCCTTCCGCAGAGCAGGTGAGGAGGGGGAGGGGGGGTGGGGGGAGGAGGGGGGAGATGGAGGAGGAGGGGGGGGGGCATAGGGGCTGCAGGGGGGAGGAGGAGGGGGGTGCTGGGGGGAGATGGAGGAGGTGGGGGGGTGGTGGTGGAGGAGGAGAGGGGTGGTGGATGGACAGATGGAGGAGGAGGAGGAGGAGGAGGAGAGGGGTGGTGGATGGACAGATGGAGGAGGAGGAGGAGGAGGAGGAGGAGGAGGAGGAGGAGGAGGAGGAGGAGGAGGAGGAGGAGGAGGAGGAGGAGGGAGGGGTGGAAAGGGGAGGGAGGAGGGGAAATGAAGGAAGAGAGATGGAGGAGGGGAGATGGTGGAGGGGAGATGGAGGAGGGGAGATGGTGGAGGGGAGATGGAGGAAGGGGGAATGGGGGAGATTGAGAGAGAGCCCCTCTACTCTCATCTCCACCTTAAATGTGATGTTGTGATTTCAGTTCCTATAAAACAGGCCTTTGCTCCTGCCTCTGTTTCAGGTGCTGACATCATCATCACGTACTACACGCCTCAGCTGCTCACCTGGCTGAAAGAGTAACGGAGCCCGTGATTGGACAGAGAGATGGACCAATGACAGGCTTCCCTTACCGAGCTGCGATTGGCTGTTCTACATCCACAGTATTCCTATAGTTTTGTTAATCCATGATTTCATATCTTCATGTAGGTTATTTTTATATCATGGGTTGTCGTTCATATCTAAGTGCAGCAGTTACAGATTCTCACCAAAGATGGGAGTATTGCGTTAAAAAGATCAGCCGCTTTTATAAAATGTGTAAAAGGTTAGTGTTACTTGAACAAATTGAGAATGTACTGATCTGTGAATGGAGTATTTGGGTCTTGAGGTGTTTCAGTAATGAATGATGTAATCCTGGATGTGGACCTCCGATCGTCATGTTGGCTTCAGAACCGATGTGTTCCTAATAAATGAACCGATGTGTTCCTAATGAATGAAAGTTTATTTCGATGGTGTCAGTTACTGCTTTATTTCCATGGTGATATCTCATAACGTACAGTACTGTGCACAAGTCTTCAGCACCCCACATTCTTTACATTAATATTGTATCTATATATTTTAGTGTAACATATTTTGTGCGTCAGTATAAAAGTATTTTTGTTTTACTTATACTGCAGCTGGCTTCCTCCAGTTCTTTTCAGTTGATGTTAACTGAACTGAAACACATTTAGTAATATTCAAAAAACACAATAATCAAGTTCTAATTACTAGGTGGAGTGGAGTAAAAGTATCCTTCTGTAAATATGAAACATTTAACTAAGACATAAGTACATTTAACTAAGATGTAGTCAGATGTGCCCTTTTACACGTAACCCTCACCATGTTGAAATCTGATTGATGGGTCCAGAGATATGACAATGTTATGGCAGCTCTCCAAAGGCAGAGGAGAGATTCTTATGTGTCGTGAGTTTGATCTCTAACCCTAAAATCACCTACAGCACCTTTAATATAATTAATAGTAGTTGCAGAGAGGTAAAGTTTATACATAATTCTATCTATCCTACTTTAAAATGATGTTGCCAAAACACTTCTTTCGACATTGCCCTTTACCCAGTTTAACTGATATGAAACAGGTTGGGAGTGTCACTGTACATTCCAGCTGCACAAGACTGGATGAACAGCAGGAAATGAAAGTCAGCATTAAAACCTCAAGTAAACCGGTTTGCTACAGGTAAACAGGCTAGCCACCCCTCTCACTCACCTGTTGATGTTTCATTCAGATGTCAGACTGGTGTTTGGCCCTACAATAAATACAGAGAAGCTGGTAAACCATATAGATGGCTGAGCGGTTAGGGAGTCGGGCTATTAATCAGAAGGTTGTTGGTTCGATTCCTGGCTGTGCAAAATTACGTTGTGTCCTTGGGCAAGGCACTTCACCCTACTTGCCTCGGGGAGAATGTGCTTACTGTAAATCGCTCTGGATAAGTGCGTCTGCTTATATGACTAAAATGTAGAATGTAAATATAATCAATGGAGCATCACTGCAGATGCTAGCAACCAGAGTTACTGGAAATCGTTCCTTTGTACATTTCAGTCTCAGTGGCAGAAAAGGAATGGATTAACATTGGCTGGTTTAGGTGAAATCCCTCAGAGCTGGAGACCACCCGAGAATCAGCACTGAAATAACTCAAGTAACCTTCCGCAGAGCAGGTGAGGAGGAGGGGGGAGGGAGGGGAGATAGAGGAGGGGAGATGGAGGAGGAGAGATGGTGGAGGGGGGAATGGGGGAGATTGAGAGAGAGCCCCCCTACTCTCATCTCCCTCTTAAATGTGATGTTGTGATTTCAGTTCCTATAAAACAGGCCTTTGTTCCTGCCTCTGTTTCAGGTGCTGACATCATCATCACGTACTACACGCCTCAGCTGCTCACCTGGCTGAAAGAGTAACGGAGCCCGTGATTGGACAGAGAGATGGACCAATGACAGGCTTCCCTTACTGAGCTGCGCTTGGCTGCTCTACATCCACAGGATTCCTATAGTTTTGTTAATCCATGATTTCATATCTTCATGTAGGTTATTTTTATATCATGGGTTGTCGTTCATATCTAAGTGCAGCAGTTACAGATTCTCACCAAAGATGGGAGTATTGCGTTAAAAAGATCAGCCGCTTTTATAAAATGTGTAAAAGGTTAGTGTTACTTGAACAAATTGAGAATGTACTGATCTGTGAATGGAGTATTTGGGTCTTGAGGTGTTTCAGTAATGAATGATGTAATCCTGGATGTGGACCCCTGATCGTCATGTTGGCTTCAGAACTGATGTGTTCCTGGTCGTAAGGTCGGGTTACTTAGCAACCCTGCATAACAAGCATCTCCTGACCATGGCAAGTAAAGACAAATCCAAGAAAAGATAATAAATGAAAGTTTCTTTCGATGGTGTCAGTTACTGCTCTGTTTCCATGGTGATATCTCATAACGTACAGTACTGTGCACAAGTCTTCAGCACCCAATATTCTTTACATTAATATTGTATCTATATATTTTTGTGTAACATATTTTGTGCGTCAGTATAAAAGTATTTCAGTTTGACTTTTACTGCAGCTGGCTTCCTCCAGTTCTTTTCATTTGATGTTAACTGAACTCAAACACATTTAGTAATATTCTCAAAACACAATAATCAAGTTTTAATTACTAGGTGGAGTGGAGTAAAAGTATCCTTCTGTAAATATGAAACATTTAACTAAGACATAAGTACATTTAACTAAGATGTAGTCAGATGTGCCCTTTTACACGTAACCCTCACCATGTTGAAATCTGGTTGATGGGTCCAGGGATATGACAATGTTATGGCAGCTCTCCAAAGGCAGAGGAGAGATTCTTATGTGTCGTGAGTTTGATCTCTAACCCTAAAATATATAATTAATAGTAGTTACAGGGAGGTAAAGTTTATAATTTTTTTGTAACTATCCTACTTTAAAATGATGTTGCCAAAACACTTCTTTCTACATGTCCCTTTACCCCATTTAACTGATATTAAACAGGTTGGGAGTGTCACCGTGCATTCCAGCTACACAAAACTTGATGAACAGCAGGAAATGAAAGTCAGCATTAAAACCTCAAGTAAACCGGTTTACTACAGATAAACAAACTACCTACCACCCTCATTTTTATATACTTGAGATTTCCTGTAAACCACCTGATTTACCAAAAGGTGTGTTGAAGGGTGGAATGTGGGCTGGATTTACAGTGTCATAGTTTTGGGTTCCAGGAGTACCTGTTGAACCAGACACTGTGGGCTAAATAAATATCGGAAGCAATCGAACCTTAGTTGGTCTTGAGGTGGACAGACAAGAGGGTAAGTAAAATTGTGTTTCAGTGACATGATTCATATTGTTTACAGATTTCACAATAATCTTTCTAGGTCTTGGTCTAGGTTTATCGGTCTATGATTTTCAAACATATAGTGTTTTCAAACTTTATACTGGATGGTGTGAAGAAGGCTGATTCATTCAGGTGTTACTCCCTGCTCCGGACATGCTTAATACTTTTTCACACATGATGTCTACTTGTCGGCTTTATTTGTGTAACATAAATCACGACACAGTATGTCATGTGTTGTTCATCTTGTTCACCAGATGATTTTTATTATGTCCTGATACGTAAAACTAGAGAATTCAAGGAGGGTGCACTTTCTTTTTCATATGACTGTATGAGGAAACAAAAACAGGTTAAACAGGTTATTGGTGAAACTAACCTGATTCCAATAACCTGAAATTGAATTATATTTTCAAGTCACCAATTTGTTGTGTAATTTCAAAATTCTACGACTTCCATGACGACACCGACAGTTATATAATATGAACGGTACCTCATGATCCTACCTTTAATCCCACCAGAATCCAACCGTTTATCTGACATGGTTTTGGTTTAATACAATCACTGAACAGTGGATTTACAGTGGAGTTATTTAATCAAGTAAACAATCAAGATAATGTTTTGTTGCTCTGGTAATATTTATCCATGTGCATCTTGGCAATTCTGACAGGCTTGTCAGCTTGGTATACACAGTAACTCCAGAAAGTCAAACGTCTTGTCTATCATGACCATTGGACATGGTCTTCTATGATTTGTAAATGACCAGTTTTTTCCCTAACCTTGAATTTCATTGGCTATTGAAAAACATATTTTACAAGCTATACATTTACATTTAGTCATTTAGCTGACGCTCTTATCCAGAGCAACTTACAGTAAGTACAGGGACATTCTCCCTGAGGCAAGTAGGGTGAAGTGCCTTGCCCAAGGACACAACATCATTTTTTTGGCACGGCCGGGGAATCGAACTGGCAACCTTCAGATTACTAGCCCGCTTCCCTCACCGCTCAGCCACCTGACTCCCTAGAAATAGAAAAATATGGCTATAGAAAAATAATAATAGCCATGATCCCCAAATCAGGAGGAATGTTTTCAATGCATTTATATGTCCTTTAGGCAATAAGTGAAGTCAGTAATCGTGTATTTTTTATTTCTTCAGGCAAGAAGTCAAAGACAAGAAAAGGCAACATGTCAGATCCAGTACCTCCAGATACTGGAGAAAAACTCAGGAAGCGTAAAGATGAGAAGACGGAACCAAGAGGTGCCGTTGAGGATGAGAAAACAACCAGATGTAGTAATTTACTCCAGAAACTGGGTCTAAGCGACATGCTCCCCAAACGCATGCAACAAAGGGATGTTCTAGTGATAGATGCTTTATCTCAGCATGTTAAACCACCTCAAACAGAAAAAGAACTGAGCTCTCAGTATCTGTACAAACTGATGATGTTGGATTACAGGGCCAGATTTCTGTCCTGCAAACCTGAACCAACAGCCACAGTCTCAGAGAGTAATGTTGTTGTTGCTGAGAATGACGATGAGGATATTTTTAACTGCAAGGGAGCCATCAGAGTACAGAATGAAGAGCAACACATTCACCCGATGGATATTCACATGGCTGTTTTCCACTGTGCTGATGATTTTTTGAGGCAGTACATATTTTCGAAACTCTCCAGTTGCCAGTTTGGCCTGCCCCTGCTGGTACCTAACCCCTTTACACGGGAAACCGAATTCCCTCTCTGGGCCCTTCGAAACATCAAAAAGTCATGGAAAAGTAAAACACAATCTAAAACAGACAGCCCTGGCAAATACAAGAGCAGACACATGTTTAATACACCTGTGCCAGTTGTATCCTTCATCAGATTGGGAGAGTCGTCCATTTCCAAGTCCCAGATTTTGAACCGTGTTATTAACAAACAAAAGCACAATGTGTTTTTCCATCGTCATTGCGAAGGCAGCACTCGAGACTGTCTCCTCATGGACGGAGTTGTGGAGATCACCTGGTACTGTCCAGCGGGGAAGGAAGATGATGTTTTCGATGATTGTGTGGCTTTTCTGAACCTTCATGGTGATGCCAGAGACCATCCACAGCAACTTGACTTCATGCAGTCAGTGAGCACTGTGAATGTTGTTCTTCTTTCAGAACATCCCTTAGATGAAAAAAACAAAGACATTTCCTATAATCTTTCAAAGTCTACTGTCCCTCTGATTGTCCTTTTCACCGGAGAGGATAAAAGTCTGACTGTAAAAAACCCAACAAAGGTGAGATTAGCTGCCAAAAACAGGAACGAGGCTGAGCTGAACAAAGAAATAATATCACATATCCAACACTGTGTCAACATGTACGAAAAGAAGACAAGCATCAAACTATTTTGTGACGAAGCAGAAAAACATCAGTTTAAAGTGGACGAAGACAAGGAATCCTGCAGAGATGGTCATGAACAAGCTGAGGGTTTGATGTCCCTTTTGAGGGAGGAAAGATCATCGAGTCTGAAGGAGAAACTTTTACCTCTACAAGGAAAGCTGTGGCATGATTGGTGCCGGACAGATAAGGATCAGTATCGTCTGAAATGTGAAGGAACAGAAAGTTTGGAATGTCAGTTGGAGGCAGTCAAGAATAAGAAGGCCGCTATTCGAAAGGCACAACTTGAGGCAGCTTCAGCACCCAATCATTTCATGAGGTCATTTATAAACTTTTTAACATCCCCAAATCATTCACAAGAGACTAGATTATACATGCTGCAGTGGCTGAGAATGTTCCTGGATGAATTCAACATGGATGCACTTTCAGGATATGAGGAAGAGTACCTCTCAACAGGGAAAACATTTAAATGTGGCCCTAAGGATAAAGGAGGATCAACCAACAAGGATGAAGGAGGATCGACCAACAAGGATGAAGGAGGATCGACCAACAAGGATGAAGGAGGATCGACCAACAAGGATGAAGGAGGATCGACCAACAAGGATGAAGGAGGATCGACCAACAAAAATGAAGGAGGATCGACCAACGAGGATGAAGGAGGATCGACCAACGAGGATGAAGGAGGATCGACCAACAAAGATGAAGGAGGATCGACCAACAAGGATGAAGGAGGATCGACCAACAAGGATGAAGGAGGATCGACCAACAAGGATGAAGGAGGATCGACCAACGAGGATGAAGGAGGATCGACCAACGAGGATGAAGGAGGATCGACCAACAAAGATGAAGGAGGATCGACCAACGAGGATGAAGGAGGATCGACCAACGAGGATGAAGGAGGATCGACCAACGAGGATGAAGGAGGATCGACCAACAAGGATGAAGGAGGATCGACCAACAAAAATGAAGGAGGATCGACCAACGAGGATGAAGGAGGATCGACCAACGAGGATGAAGGAGGATCGACCAACGAGGATGAAGGAGGATCGACCAACGAGGATGAAGGAGGATCGACCAACGAGGATGAAGGAGGATCGACCAACAAGGATGAAGGAGGATCGACCAACAAAAATGAAGGAGGATCGACCAACGAGGATGAAGGAGGATCGACCAACAAAGATGAAGGAGGATCGACCAACGAGGATGAAGGAGGATCGACCAACGAGGATGAAGGAGGATCGACCAACAAAGATGAAGGAGGATCGACCAACGAGGATGAAGGAGGATCGACCAACGAGGATGAAGGAGGATCGACCAACAAAGATGAAGGAGGATCGACCAACGAGGATGAAGGAGGATCGACCAACGAGGATGAAGGAGGATCGACCAACGAGGATGAAGGAGGATCGACCAACGAGGATGAAGGAGGATCGACCAACAAGGATGAAGGAGGATCGACCAACAAAAATGAAGGAGGATCGACCAACGAGGATGAAGGAGGATCGACCAACAAAGATGAAGGAGGATCGACCAACGAGGATGAAGGAGGATCGACCAACGAGGATGAAGGAGGATCGACCAACAAAGATGAAGGAGGATCGACCAACGAGGATGAAGGAGGATCGACCAACGAGGATGAAGGAGGATCGACCAACGAGGATGAAGGAGGATCGACCAACAAAGATGAAGGAGGATCGACCAACGAGGATGAAGGAGGATCGACCAACGAGGATGAAGGAGGATCGACCAACGAGGATGAAGGAGGATCGACCAACGAGGATGAAGGAGGATCGACCAACGAGGATGAAGGAGGATCGACCAACAAGGATGAAGGAGGATCGACCAACAAGGATGAAGGAGGATCAACTGGCACAGATCCTCTGCTTATGAAACTGAACACAATATCTGACAAAATGACGGCTACCACAATTGGACTTCAGCACATCATGAGAGAAACAAGCCAGATGTATGAAGTTTTCAAGCCTAAAGGACTTCAGAAGAAACTTATAGAGGCTCTTCCTGCAATAGGCGCTGAGATGCTGATGTCTGGGTTGCCACTAGAGCTGATGGATGGAGATGTGGCCCACGTGCCTCTGTTGTGGATTCAGGCTGTCCTGGACCGTCTCACTAAAACACTTGGAGACAAGAAGGTGTTTGTGCTGTCGGTTCTTGGACTGCAGAGCTCTGGGAAGTCCACACTACTGAATGCCATGTTTGGTCTTCAGTTCACCGTGAGCGCAGGCAGGTGCACAAGAGGAGCCTTCATGCAGCTAATCAAGGTGGACCCAGACATAGTGGACCAGCTGGAATATGAGTATGTTCTGGTGGTGGACACAGAGGGCCTGAGATCACCAGAGCTCAGTGCTAATACGTCCCTCAGTCATGACAATGAACTGGCAACTTTTATTATCGGAATAGGGGACATCACCATCATCAACATCATGGGGGAAAACCCATCTGAAATGCAAGACATTCTTCAGATTTGCGTCCAGGCGTTCTTGAGGATGAAACAAGTTCAAATCACACCAAGCTGCATCTTTGTGCACCAGAATGTTGCAGAGGCCTCAGCCGGCGAGAAAAACATGGAGGGAAGAACAAATCTCATGGGGAAATTAGATGCTATGGCTGTAACTGCAGCAAAAGAGGAGCAACTTGACTCTGTCACTGGCTTTAGTGATATAATCCAGTTTGATGTAAGAACTCAAGTATTCTACTTCCAGGGCCTTCTAGAAGGAGACCCCCCGATGGCCCCTCCCAACCCCTCCTACAGCCGGAACGTTCAGGAGCTGAAGAACAAGGTGCTCTCCATCGCACAGTGGAAGTCCGACAGTAGATGTTCCACATTATCTGAAGTAAACGTACGTATCGGGAACCTATGGATTAGTCTTTTGAAGGAAAACTTTGTGTTCAGCTTCAGAAATACACTTGAAATTATGGTTTACAGTGATTTGGAAAAAAAGGTTTCTGAATGGTGCTGGAAACTGAGAAAACATGCCCTGGAAAAAGAGAACAAGTTGCACAACCAACTTCAAAGCAAAACAATCGAGGACGTGAATTACAAAGATCTGATTGTTGATTTTGATCAAGTTTATAATCCCTTGAAAGAGGAAAAAGGGACATACTTCAAGGAAAGTAAAAACCCAGAAATCCTTAATCAATGGAAAGAAACCGCTAACAAGCGGTTGGAAAATTTGAATATGGAACTCATTCAAAACATCCTAAAGAAATGCAAAGATGTCATCACTATCAAGAAAAGCAGATCAGAACTTGACCAAAGAAATTCTGACTATGAGGCAGAATTGCTCAAAATGAGTAGAAACTTGGCATCCAATATAAAAGACCAGAGGCTTACCGATCAGGACGTGGAGGAGCAGTTTGACTCAATCTGGACGGACTGGAGCACCAAAGTGGTAAATGAAAAACCTCCAGAGGAACGTGTTGATGTTAGAGCTGTTGTGGTAGAAGTCTTACGAACTCATTTTCCTAATCAGAATGACTTAGCTGACAAGATAAGAAGTGAGAAGGGACAATTTCTGTTGGATGTTAAAAAACATGTCAGCCAAGCAGGGTGGAAGTTACTGGATAAATGGCATTTGTTACACAGAAATCCAGATGACTATATGAATCAGTGTACACAACAAGTGACAAATAGTGTCAACAGATATATTACTAGGAAAGAAGATGAACGTAGGGATTTCAATGATGGCTTCATTAATGAAATATTAAGCATCATAACAAGTGAGATTGACAGTTTCACAGAGTCCAATCAGATTAAATCCACAAAAGAATACCTAACTGACCTGTCTGTTCATCTGTGCATCAAAGCAGTTCCAACATTTGAGAGGATGCATTCATCGTTCAGGAAAACAGTAGATCCTGTGACATACTTGGAAAGTAAACGAGATCAGTACCTTCAGATGTTTAAGCACCATTGTAAAGGAGCAAACTCCATCACAATTTTTGCAGATTTCCTCTGTAAACAGCTGGAACCAGCAATCAAACAGCAAGTGAATCAGAAAACCAGCAGACAGATTAGTGATTTATTAATAAACAACCACCCAGCCTTTAATGGAAACAGATGCAATCTTGAGAATCGCATACTGGAACATCTTGCAGAAAAGCTAAGCTTTGAAGACTATGAGGAATACATTGACCAACCACAGACTTATTTTATAGGTTTCATCCATGAACATGTGAAGAAATATTGTGCAAATGACAAAATTACAGACATGCTCATTGAAAACCTACATTCCTTTAAAAGTGTGGTTTTAACAGTGAATACAGATGTTACAGCAGAAGTGGTTACACAATGTGGAAATGCCAAAACATGGCTTGACAGTTTCTGTTTGAAACTTGGAACACACATGGTGATAAAAAGAGAGGATCTGAAAAGCATTGAAAATGAAGATATTCAGAACCTGACAGAACTCAAAGAGATGATGGTAAAATGTCTTAATGAGACGGTGATGAAGATGAAGGAACAAGAAAAGCAGAATTCAGGAAAAGAGTGTTTTGCAACTTTGAAACATCAAGCCACAGAGCATCTGTCCGATCATCATAAAGGATGTTGGGCCAAATGCCCGTTCTGCAGAGCCACCTGCACAAACACCATCCCTGACCATGAGGGCGAACACAGTGTTATGTTTCATCGTCCTGAAGCTCTACGAGGCTCGTATTGGAAAGATACTGATCATTTTGCTCTTGAATTTTGCACCACATCTGTAAGCAGTGATGCTTCATTCAGATGTCAGACTGGTGTTTTGCCCTACAAGAAATACAGAGAAGCTGGTGAACCATATAATCAATGGAGCATCACTGCAGATGGTAGCAACCAGAGTTACTGGAAATGGTTCCTTTGTAAATTTCAGTCTCAATGGGAGAATAAGAAAGGATACAAATTTAGTGGCAAAGGTGAAATCCCTCAGAGCTGGAGTCAGATCACCAGAGAATCAGCATTGAAGGAACTCAAGTAAATGTCCCAGCAAATATAGGACAAACCATGACCATGAAATACATAAAGCTATTATAACTACTTGTAATTAATCACTTGTTCATCATGATTATTAAACTGTGCATAGAAGGCCATGAAGGGAGAGCATTTGTGGATGTCTACCAGAAAAATACTTTTCATATCACAGTTTGCGACATGAAATGGGTCAGTAAGATGGACTGTTGTAATGATATTCAGTTTTAAATGTGAGAGTACTTTTAACCACTTGTGGTCAGGAATAAATGTCTGGACATCTCAGGTAACTAGGAAGACGTGAAGAGATCAAGATGTCAAGGTTGTTGAATAAATGACTAGCACAAGCTAGCTGATCATTAATGTGATATATAATAACGTCACAATTGTAGGCAGACACAGATACCTTTATACAGCTTTACCTAGGGTCAACATGTCAAATTGTAGTTGAGATGTTTTTGTTTTACAATAGTTGAGATGTTAATATTGTTGCACTATGCCTGGTAGCTGAGATGTGGTCGCTTAGCACTGTGCCTGGTAAATACAGATCATTCCTTGACTCTGACCACCTAAATAATGTTATAACTCTGCACTTCTGATCCTTGATCTTCTGCTGTACTTTCTATATTAACTGTTTGTAGCATCGCTTTGGATAAGTGTCTGCTAAATAAATACCATGTAAATGTTTGGATTTGGAACAACAAGTAAACCTGTAACTAAACGTAGAGACGTGTTATATATTATATTACATAGTTTATATCTATGAGGATAAACGTCAAGAGACATAGATGATGTCGGCCATTTTGTATGAATACTATGTTGGTCACACGTAGTAATATGCTAAATTAGAAATCAAAGAAAGTTGTGTTCCATTTAAAAGAAACAATGGTCATTTTGTAATGTACAACGTTTTTATTTCTAAATGGGGGAAAGTTTGTGTTAATTCACACTGAATATGCAGCTCTCTGAAAGGAGAGTCTGGTTTAACTTCCTACAGCCTTATTGGTAGTACTTAAGACTTGTTGACACAAAGATTGTCCTTCCTGGATAAATAACCAAAGCCTTATTATGAGTATATGTAAGATGTATGTGAGAAACTGATGCAACACATGGAATTAAACACATTGTTTGCAAATCACCAAAGAATATACTTGTTTTTCTGTGCAATTGCTCAAAACAACCAGATTGCCCTTTCTAAATAATAATAAAAATATAACAAATATTTCCTGTCTTAAAGCATTTTTTACTTTACAAAATATTCAATTGAGTCCTAAGACTTGTTGCTGTATATGGAATGTGAGGATGTAATATGAATATTCTTGCTGCCCTGCGTGGGTTTTCAGCCCCTCCTCCTCCCGCGAGGGGAGTTTACAGACGGGGCGTCATGATCGCAGGAGCAGCTGACCTGCGCCCTCTAGTGACGCACTGCGGGTGGTGCGCGCGGGACGGCCGTCTGAGGGAGGTTCATACTAACGGGAGGTTGTCTGAGGAGGATCCCGTCAGAGACAGTTGAAACTTCACCTCCTTTAACACAGGAGAATTAATTACATACAAAAAGTAGTATCTAAAATCCATTATAAAATAATCACAATAGTTACAAATAAAAGTAAAAAGCACAAACACTACTTCGATGGTTACTTATTTGATTTTAAACAGGTATTCGACAGTGTAAAACAGCAAGTCGTTACCCTTCAGCTGGTATAGTCATCCTGGTTTGGATTTCTCTGAGGGACTGCAACAGGCAACTATCCTGTCAGCCACGTAGGATAGTGCTGGGGGGCGACATAGTGATAACACTCTTCACTAGCCTCAAGAGTTTGTCATCAACTCTTCCCCACGTTTGCAATCTAGGATTATATTATCGTGATAATGATCATTTAATAACATCTTTGAACTGCTCAGCGATGAAGATAGTGTCATGAAGGCAAACCTGAAGCACTTTTGTAAGAGTTTAGAGCATGCATGCTCTAAACTCTTACAAAAGTAAACATGTTTATAAGGTAGGCCACACGTCCCTTATCGGGTTTAACCGCTTGAGAGACACCACCGCTTTGCGGTAGCTCTCCTATAACATTACAGAAGTGTAATAATCGTTTTGCAGTAATATATTTGGTTCACAGTCAAAATCATGACGTCCACTGCATATCTATATTAAATAGGCTATGAAAACAATTTTCAGTATAATGGTGTTTTTCTTACCACTGAATATGAGTCAAAGCATGTCTGAGGTCCTCAAGATTTCAGATTGTATTCTATTTAGTCCTAGGAGTTGAAGAAGGCAATACTTCTTAAGGTGTCTCAACTACTAAAGAGAGCCAAAAACAACAGAAGTCCTCACAGCAGAAACTGATGAATAATTAAATTGTCTGGTTGCCTTGTGACCATGAGGATCAGGTAACATAACACCACTTCCTCCAATTGATTTAGTGTCTCGCCGGCTTAAGAAGAGTAGCAATATATTTGACTTTATGGTTATGAAAACGGCACCATTGTTTTAATTATTGTTTAATTATCTTTACATTCAAGCAAACACAAACTCCTCAAGGAATTTTTACGTCACATTATGGATTGAACGAGTCTCCTGTAATCGACTATTGGCGTCTGGAGTTACGTCATACCGAGACGCCGGTAGGTGATTGGTTGTTTTCATCTTCGTGCTAACAGTGCTAGTAGCTAGCGAACTGCAACTGCTAGATTTGGTTTCTAAAATATTGTCGTCTGACAGGTGAGTCATGATTTAGATTTGCAGCAACAAGTGGCGTGTAAAAATCCGAAATAAAGTAAGATATTCAATAGTCTAATTATTTGTGTTGCAAATCGCTTAAAGGGAGTAACGTCGAATTACTGAGAACGATTGACAACTAGATTAGCCAGATGCTTCTCTGTTGACACCTAAAATAGCCCTAGCACTAGCATTGAGGTTTCACCAAAGTTTTGTCTTTCGAACTTGTTTCTAAAACATAGTTCACTGTACTTACTTATAGTTATTGAAATTCAAAAATGTTATTAAACAGGGATAAGAGTGTCATGAATGTGTCTGTGTTGCTTTCAAAGAAGTCTGTAGAAGATTAGTTAGCTAGCTGGAGCTACATACAGAGACCATAATGCTACTAGTATTTATCTCGCTTCTTTACCTGCAGTGCCCACTACCATAACTACCAGTGTCCACGAGACACAACCTTACATACATGATCTACAGTTACTTAGAACTAATTTATCATTAGAAAGGCTAAAGCATGACTTAAATAAGCAGCGTGTAGTGGTGATACCCTGGCATGCACGAGCCCAGCCCCCTCAGCTGTCGTGCTTAATATAGCCGGACCCAGAGGTGTCGGGCGTGACCACACAGACCCGGAAACGGAGATAATTTGTTGTCATCCAAATTCCTCAAATGTGGCGTCGCGATCTTATTACAGACCTTTCGATATATTTGGCTACGTTTTTACCTCATGGTAAAGTTCTAAACTACGCCTACCAGTATTCAGATGAGACTAATGGAATTTGCAGGTGTTTGATTGAGCACACTGAATGAAAGACTAACACATTTGACCTTTTTAATGATTTTACTTGCACTTTTATCCAATGTACGTTTAAGAAAGTGCAGAAGGAAATCAATAACCAGGTGTCAGCTTCCAGGTGTGTCCCTGGCCCTGATCCTGGCCTCTCTGGGTACCTGCAGGATGCCAGGATGGAGAACGAGCCTGCCCTGCCTGACAGCCTGGTGCTGGACGAGCCTGCCCTGCCTGACAGCCTGGTGCTGGACGAACCTGCCCTGCCTGACAGCCTGGCGCTGGACGAACCTGCCCTGCCTGACAGCCTGGTGCTGGAGATCTTCCTGCATCTCCCCCACAGCGCTGTGCTGAGCGCCGGTCTGGCCTGCAGACAGTGGCTGAACGTGTCCAGAGACGAGTTCCTCTGGAGGGAACTCTTCTACAGCTACTACCGCATCCCTCGCTCTGTACCCAGACACCCAGGTACCTAGAATCCAGACACCTAGAACCCAGACAGACACCCAGGTACCTAGAATCTAGACCTTGAATCCAGCTAGAATCCCCACACACACCTAAAATCCATTGTTATGTTCCTTTACTGTGTCTTATTACTCACTGTGTGTGTCTCACTGTGTGTGTCTGCGTGTGTGTGTGTCTCACTGTGTGTGTGTGTGCGCGTGTGTGAACAGCGTCCGTGTCGTGGTACCGGGAGTTCAAGCGGCTGTTTGACTGCATCCCCTGTGAGGAGGTGCAGACCCTGAGGGAACACCATGACCAGGTGCTGCACCTGGCCTTCTCTCACAGAGGACATCGCTTCTCCTCCTGCTCCAAGGACTGCACCGTCAAGGTCCACCCAGCCTCCCTGCTCTCTATATACAGTGTTATATACCCACACAGCCTAGACAAGAGACATACACTATATACTCTCTATATACAGTGTTATATACCCACGCAACCTAGACAGGAGATGTACACTATATACTCTCTATATAGAGTAAATGTTATACCCCACATGGCACAGCTAGGATATATACTGTAAAAAAACGTAATGTAATTACATGTAGTCTCTCTCTATACATACATATGAACTGTACTACAATCCACCTGTACTTGTTACGAATGGCAGCTTAACCTGAGAGGTGGAACACGGTGTGTTTCAGCTGTGGGACACGGAGCGTCCTGATGGGAACATCACGCTGGTCCACAGCTGCAGCATGCGCCAGTTTAACTGGGGCTACACCCAGTTCTCCCAGTTCAACGCAGACGACACCCTGCTGCTGGTGTCGGGGGTCTACCTGGGCCCGCACCACTCCTCCTCAGGGGAGATCGCCGTCCTCAGCCTGGGTAGGAGACACACACACACACATACACACACACACACACATCTATACAGACACACACACATCTATATACACGCACACACCACATCTATACACACACACGTCTATACAGACACACACACATGGATAAACACACACGCATGTAACAGCACGCACACACAGTCTCTCTTTCCTCATTTCTTTCAGAATTGTTCCTCACATGATCCTGTGTACAAATTAAATGACAAGTTAGGCTAAATACTTTGTTCAGGAACATTGGACATGTGTTTCAGACATAACAGCACCTCAGAGATCACAGAAACTTGATTTCATTGCAGACAGAAAACAGAAATGTTGTGAGAAACCTGATGCAGAGAGGATCTAATGCTCTGGGTCATGACTGTAAACATGCTTGCAGTAGCCAGCATAATGCTCTGGGTGGTACATATACTGTCTGTGTGTGTGTACATATGTGTGTGTTGACGTCAGTGTGTGTGTGTATACACACGTGTGTTCCAGACAACTACACGCTTCTGTCTCGCGTGAGGAACAAGCCGTACGACGTGTTTGGCTGCTGGCTCAACGAGACCCACCTGATCTCAGGGAACCTGCACTGGATAGGAAACATGACCTCCTGCTCGGTGCTCTGGCTCAACAAGGCCTTCCAGGTCCGGCACACAGACACACACAGACAGACAGATACACAGACAGACACACACAGACCTGTATTCACTAGTTCCACAGATTCCAGAGCTCTACACTGAGCTGTGCCCGTCCCCTCTCCTGATTCAGAGCTGCTCCTTCTCTCCTTCAGGATATCGAGTCGGAGAACGTGAACGTGGTGAAGCGTCTGTTCAAGATCCAGAACGTCAACGCCAGCACCATCAGAACCGTCATGGTGGCACACTGCCGTCGCCACGACACCCCGGACCTCCTCCTGGACTACGAGGCCCAGTCCCAGGCCCGCTCCGCCCCCCTGCTGTTCGACCTGGGCACCCCCGACAGTGAGGAGGAGGAGGAGGAGGGGGGGGGGCGTCCCAGGGAGGTGAGGGGGCGACAGGCGTACCCCTCGGCCCCAGGGCTGGAGCATGTCATCCAGGTAGGAGGGGGGGGCAGGAGGGGGGGGAGAGGAGGGGGGGAGGGGACAATATAAATTGTCATATGAACATTATGTTATGCACAGTAAAACAGAACACGAATACATTCATGTGAATGTGGAAAAGAGTATGTTTTTTCTCTAGCGAATATTAACAAAGACAGTCAATGAAAACTGTATGCACGACTGTAACCAATTCCTAAATGTATCTCTTTCCCCCCCACCACCCCCAGGGCGTGGCTGCCAGGGAGTTGGAGCTGGAGGCCAAGGTGGTCCGGATGATGAGTCGTGCCCGCACCAAGCCCCTGGACCCCTCCCTCATCACCCCCTCTGCCCCCGGGGAGGGAGAGGACAAGACCTACCTGCTGTTCACCACCGGCAGCCTCACCTACTCTCCTCACCAGATAGGTAGACCAGCCTCACCTACTCTCCTCACCAGATAGGTAGAGCAGCCTCACACACACACACACACACACACACACCAGACAGCTAGGGCATCTTTCTGCAAGAGAGACTCATAGCTGGTTCTGCGTGGTTCTGCGTGGTTCTGCGTGGTTCTGTGTGGTTCTGCGTGGTTCTGTGTGGTTCTGCAGGCATCAAGCGGATCCGGCCGGACCAGATGAGCACGAGCGGTCCTGTTCTGGGGAAGGAACGCAACTCGGACGAGTTCTTCGACTCTCTGGACCACGTGATCGACATCCACGGACACATCATCGGCATGGGCCTGTCTCCAGACCACAGGTACAGTACACCTGGACATTTACAGTAACTCTGGACAGGTACAGTAGACCTAGACAGGTACAGTAACTCTGGACATTTACAGTAACTCTGGACAGGTACAGTAGACCCTGGACAGGTACAGTAACTCTGGACAGGTACAGTAACTCTGGACATATGTGGTTGAGGGTAACTAGGTTAGCGTCAGAGACCGTTTATGATCACACGTGTTAGAGGGTTGCTAAGCGCCCATCTCCCGTTGCCCAGGTACCTGTACGTGAACAGCCGGGCGTGGCCGGCGGGCTGCGTGATCTCCGACCCCATGGCCCCGCCCCCCATCGCCGAGGAGATCGACCTGCACGTCATCGACCTGAAGAGCCTGCGTGAGGAGAGGCGGAGCCTGCGGGCGCACCGGGCCTTCACGCCCAACGACGAGTGCTTCTTCATCTTCCTGGACGTCAGCCGAGACTTCGTCGCCAGGTAGAGCAGCGGCCTACGCTTCACTTTCATGTTTGTTTTCAAAGATATACTGTGTGTATATTATTATAATTTTTTATTCATATCAGCACATATCTGCCAGAAACAGTATAATTAGACCCTAGAACACAGTGCATATAGTCAAAAAGAAATGTGTGTATGTGAAGCCTAAATCAGTTAAGTACCCAAAAACCCAGTTGACAACACCTCCATTGACCTCTCCGTCGCCCCCCAGTGGCGCGGAGGACAAGCACGGCTACATCTGGGACCGCCACTACAACATCTGCCTGGCACGCCTGCAGCACGATGATGTGGTGAACTCAGTGGCCTTCAGCCCGGCCGACCAGGAGCTGCTGCTGTCTGCCAGCGACGACTCCACCATCAAGGTGTGGCGCTCGCCTCGCATGGTGCGCCTGGCTCAGACGCCCGCACGCCCCCCGAGGCCACGGAACCTGCTCTCCTGGCTGGGCCGCCGAGGCAGCAGCCAGGCCAACGGGAAGCCTGGACCCAGTTAGACCAGACTGAGAGGAGGGGAGAGAGAGAGGGGCCTGGACCCAGTTAGACCAGACTGAGAGGGGGGGGGGGAGAGAGAGGGGGGCCTGGACCCAGTTAGACCAGGCTGAGAGGAGGGGAGAGAGAGGGGGGCCTGGACCCAGTTAGACCAGACTGAGAGGGGGGGGGGGAGAGAGAGGGGGGCCTGGACCCAGTTAGACCAGGCTGAGAGGAGGGGAGAGAGAGGGGGGCCTGGACCCAGTTAGACCAGACTGAGAGGGGGGGGGGGGAGAGAGAGGGGGGCCTGGACCCAGTTAGACCAGACTGAGAGGGGGGGAGAGAGAGGGGGGGGCCTGGACCCAGTTAGACCAGACTGAGAGGGGGAGGAGAGAAAGAGAAGATGGAGAGGAGGGGGAAAAAGAGAGAGAGAGAGGAAGAGAGAGAGAGACAGAGAGGAGGATGGAGGAAGGGAGGGAGAGAAAGAGTGAGGAGGGATAGAGAAGATAGAGAGGAAGAGGGAGGGAGAGGTGCTCCTGTCATTGGATCAATGGGACAACCTGGACCAAGTTAAATGGTGCAGGTTGGAGCGTGGAGGAGGGGGGCGGGTGGGTCAGTCCGAGGGAGAGACAGGAACAGAGAGAGAGAGAGAGACAGAGAGAGACAGAGGGAGAGACAGAGACAGGTGCTTCTCTCCCGTGGGTGACACACTCCAGGAGTGTTGGTGTTGTGGTCAACAAGTGCCCAGTTTCAGCTTCAACTCTTACGAATGTGAGATGTGGTGACTCAGAATCAGGAAGGACATGAGATGTAATTACCCCGTTACAGACACACGGGGGCGCTGTTGCTACACAGTCCTGCTGTTTTACAGACTGGCTGAAGAGGGCCGAGTGCTGTCTAGGTCTGACACGTGTTCATACACAGGATATACAATGAACTGACTAGGATTCCCTGGACCTAAGAAGAAGAAATTATGATACGTAATGTGTTCATTTCAAGGACAGTTAAGGAGCCGTGTACAGTAACATATATCACCTTATTTCTTGTGTGTCTTTGTTTTAAGGCTTTCAGTGTATCTTATTTGACGTTGTTTTTATATGTTAGAATGTGTTTGCGGGTCGGTGAGGTCATGATGGGAGAGCTTTGGAGAGGTCAGAGTTCAGACTGGTCTCTCAGAGAACATCGATCCTTTTCTCTTTGTTTCACATCACAGCGTTCTGTCTGGGAGAGACAGCTTAAACTGCCATGTTTGTCTGATTCATATTAAACTTGTTTGTCTTAAATACCCAGAACTTTGTGCAGTTTTAAGTGGTTTCATAGCCCTTCGTCTGAATATTCCTAAAGTGAAACTAATAAATGTATGAACTGTGCTGCAGTTTCCCCTTTGTTGTTGTCAAGGTTACATTAACACAAGGTAAGTGTGACTTCCTGCAAGTTGCTGTGTACAAAGAAAGGCAGCCATGACAGTCCTTCCATTGTTACATCACAAGCAAGTTGATTACCATGGAGACAAAAGAACCCCCTGGAGTTACTGCTGTCATAGACATAATAAAGAATAGACGCCGCATCGAACGCTACTGCCCATAGACATAATTGAGTTTACCCATTTCTGATTGGTTTCAAATTTAGCAAAAATCAGGAAAAATTATTTTATGAAAAAGCTAGTAGTATGAGCCAGGTTTGAGAATCGAACAAAAATTATTGGGGGAGATAGTTTTGTAAATGTTGACTGGAGTTAATAGAATAAAAACGACCGGAAGAGCTGGAAGTCTAACAACAAATGCAATAACATCTACATCCACCGGGGCCGTTGCTTCAAGCCGAGGGGTGGGGGCTTGCTTCGTCCACTTTAAACTGATGTTTTCTTGCTTCATCACAAAATAGTTCAATGCTTGTCTTGTTTTCGTACGTGTTGACACAGTGTTGGATGTGTGATTTTATTTCTTCATTCAGCTCAGCCTCGTTCCTGTTTTTGGCAGCTAATCTCACCTTTGTTGGGTTTTTTAGAGTCAGACTTTTTTCCTGTCCGGAGAAAAGGACAATCAGAGGGACAGGAGATGTATGAAGGTTGTTGAAAATGTCTTTGTTTTTTTCATTTAAGGGACGTTCTGAAAGTAGAACAACATTCACAGTGCTCACTGACTGCATGAATTCAAGTTGCTGTGGATGGTCTCTGGCATCACCATAAAGGTTCAGAAAAGCCACACAATCATCAAAAACATCATCTTCCTTCCCCGCTGGACAGTACCAGGCGATCTCCACAACTCCGTCCATGAGGAGACAGTCTCGGGTGCTGCCTTTGCAATGACGATGGAAAAACACACCGTGCTTTTGTTTGCTAATGACACTGTTCAAGATCTGGGACTTGGAAATGGACGACTCTCCCAATCTGATGAAGGATACAACTGGCACTGGTGTATTAAACATGTGTCTGCTCTTGAATTTGCCAGGGCTGTCTGTTTTAGATTGTGCTTTACTTTGCCATGACTTCTTGATATTCCGAAGGGCCCAGAGAGGGAATTCTATTTCCTGTGTAAAAGGGTTATTAGGTACCAGCAGGGGAAATCTGCCATATAGGTAATCCCTGATGAGCACCATGCATAGAATCACCAAGTCAACATGCCATATCATTTTTATTACATGTGGTAAAATAATGATGGTGAACAACTAGTATAACGAGTTTAATGTAATGAAAGACATGAGAAAACATTCACACATCAATAGAGCCTAATCATAGTCACAAGAAAGATTTATACAGGTGTATACAACTAGATGTCTAAATAAAATATGATGCTGCAGTACAGTTATGAGTTATCATCTTACACGCCCAAGCTATGTCAAAGTACTATAGATAATAATAGATTACAACAAATGAAGATAGATATGGTATAAGAACGTGTATATATATATATAAAGCCTACTTATTGTGAGTTTTGTTACAAGCGTTAGCTATTTACTAGCCTACACATGTAGGCTGCATCAATATTCATCATATATTTATATAATTTTATAATATTTATATAATATTTAGCTAGTTATAATATATTAATCATATGACCACCTCCACACATCTGTATGTGTACATTATATACATAGTTGTATAATTGGTTATGTATACTTAAGTCATTTATTAATTTACTTGTTTATTTAGCCGGCTAATAGGCATGGTTACTGTAGCACTAGCTAACTAGCCTACTGTACAGTAGTCAAAGGAAACTATTAGACTACTTGAGACTATGTAATGCAGGCCAATGCTACTCAAGATACACTCTAAAGTACCCAGGTAGGAGAGTTGGGATGAATATGAGAGTCGAGACATATTGACAGACTTTACCAGAGCCTTTGCATTTTGTTTGTTTCAAGGAACGAGTTAGCCTAGCTAGCTCGTTCGCTTCGAGCAAATTTCAGGTTACGTTGCTGTGGGTGATGAGTTGCCGTTTGTCGAAATAACAACTTCCGCGTTGTGACGACGGCGTTGTCTCAACCTCGACATAATCAACCTGGAGCCTCAGGGATAACAGGGTACCTAGGCAGCCTTGCCACAGGGCCAGCCCAGGAACCATCCCTCATCCACCGAACGGACGCAGGCTACAGCGTGATCATTCAACGCCTTCGCTGATCTCATGCCCGTTACGAGGAGGTGCACAGGCGGGTTGTGCATCGTTCTCTTGTTCTAGAGCCAGTAAGATTCAGAAGATTATTGAGGGACTAGAGACTAAATTATGTACGTTAACAACCCTAGGCTTTAGAGTGAAGTTGGAAACCTCAGGTTATTTGCTGTTGAAGTCAGATGGTCTTTTAGCTTACGACTGTCAACACGAGAGACTAAAGTGATTTGCTTTGGCAGGAAGGTGCATACAATAAACATATACCTAAAATTTAAGTCCACATATTTAAATTTTAGGTATATGTTTATTGTATGCACCTTCCTGCCAAAGCAAATTCCTTGTCTGTGCAAACTTTCATGGCGAATAAATCCCTTTCTGATTCTGATTCTGATTCTGATTCTGATCAAGGACGAAATGGGGTGTTTGTTTTTAAGAGCTGGGGTTGTGTTTGATTGGACGAGCCCCACACTCAACCTTCCTCTTTTTCCGGGCTTAGGACCGGCTATCTATTTTAGCTGCAGTAATAACTCCTTTACATACTATCTACTTTAAATGATTTAAGACTCCATCACCATTTAAACCTTCATCTTCGTCACATCTCGGTTTATTTTTCTCTCCCTCTTTTCTGTTCCAACCCCAGCTACCTAACTTTCTACACACGTTCCTTCCTTCTGTCCCACCTCCATTCCATCCATCCTACTAACTTCCCATCTTCCTTTTTGTGCTCTAACAGCCTCAAGAAAAAAAATCATGTTTATCGTTCAGCCACAACATTGCTGTTGTTTTGAGGCTGAAGTCACTGCAGTAGAAATTAGTGACAGGTGTCACACTCACAACCATCAAGTCATTTTATATTTAATCTAGGCAGAGTTAAAACATAAGAATCCCTCACACTGTCACTGTGCTAGTCTCGCTGAGTCTCTTGGGAGGTCTTCATACTAGAAATAATAAAGATACAAGTTCATGGACTTCCGGTTTGTGGTAATGAACTTCAGGCTTGACCTGGTAGTGAATCCTAATGGTAAACGGTTGTTATTAATGAGGGGTTTGCTGATGCGATACGCCCAACTGCCTCGACAACATCCTTGGAGCTGACACTAGAGACTGTCGCGCCACGCCAACTTCACAAAGTCCCTTTAGCCGGCTAAATAAACCATATAATTGATATCCAATAATAACATTAATAATATAATAATTCTTTCATTGTTGGATCTTTTATCTCCATAGACTCCGCGTCTACAAACCAGTGAGATCGACGATGGCCTTAATGAAGATGGTGTCGTCCCGCAGGTACGAGCTTTTGCCCGTCAGTTTGGCCAGGGGGCAGAAGAGCGGGCAGCCGCTGGCGATGTTCATCTCGCTGACGGGCCGCTGGAAGGACGTGGAGCTGACGTCCGGACGGAACGCGTCGATGATGTGCTCCCTGTTGTTCTGATCCAGCAGCATCAGGGTCACCTGGGAGGCAGCGGACACAAACACCGTTACACACGGACTGTTCCTCGACTCTGACCACTGAAACACTGTTAGAACTGAGCTCTTCTGAGCCTGGGTCTCCTGCTGTGCTTGTGGTCCTCACCTTCTGACTGAAGGGCCATTTGAGCAGAGCGTCACACTTGCCCCTCATGACCACGAAGAAGAGAGAGAGGTGAGTCCCTCGGCCTGTCCCATCTCCGTTCAGGTACAGCCTCAGGCACATCTTGTACCCATATTTACTGGAGTAGAAAGCTGCACAGGAGGAGAGGGGAGAAGAGGGAGAGAGGAGATTGAGAGGAGAGGGAGATCAATCAGGTCAGACATATAAGGAAACATGGTGAGTCAAACTGAAGACTAGTAGAAGCCATGTGTCAGTTATCTCAGGCTTCATGTCTGCATCAAAATATCCTGGCCAGCCACCAACATGTTTCACAAGTATCAATGCGCCCTTTGTCCCTGACCATAACAACGTCAGCCTTCTTCACAATCCACTTCATTGTCCATCAGTATAAAAAATATATATATACCGCCCGCGCCATTGAAGTTAGCATTTCTTTGGCGTAGCTGGTTGAAGCGGTGTGTATAAAGGTGGTGGCCACGTTTGCAAGTCAGAGGAGCTGAGTTCAAACTCCAGGATGTGCTTATGACTACACCTGTCACACTAGGTCAGTTCATTTCCTCAACTGTCACAGGAGGGCCTTTGTTGCGGTCTGCCAGAGTGACCTGCTGTCACCTGGACAGAACATGGCGGCAGAGTGACCTGGTCTCACCTGGAGAGAACATGGCGGCAGAGTGACCTGGTCTCACCTGGAGAGAACATGGCGGCAGAGTGACCTGGTCTCACCTGGAGAGAACATGGCGGCAGAGTGACCTGGCCTCACCTGGAGAGAACATGGCGGGCATCCTCCCGGCCGTGGCGTCCTGCCGGCGCTTGGCGAAGTCGGAGATCTTCCAGACGAACACGCCGTCGTAGGTGCAGTGTTGCAGCTCTCGCAGGATGCGCTCGCTGTCAGCCAGCTGCAGCTCTCTGGTGTTCAGGGTCCTCTCCAGCTGGTGCACCTGGAGGAACAAGCACCTGGTCACCACACCTGGCCACCACACCTGGCTCGCTGACGTGTCTCCCCTCAGTGTTTACAGTGTCACTGTGGACGCTTCAATAACAGGGCGTCATTAAAACTTCCAGAGGGGAGTTTCCCAGCAATCTTTTCTTAACCCATTGATTCAACTCGGAGAACAAACGGAAGGATTTTGTTTGTCATTACTGGAGCAGGGAGAGCTTCCTGTGGATCTACACTAACAGGACGTCCATCCTCTGGACTGTGAGTCTGACCCAGTCTGGGGGGCAGCTGTCATCACACAGAGCTGGGACACGCCGCCCCCCCACACACACACACTTTGACAAAACGGCTAATCTGTCCCCTCCACTGATTATTAAGGACATTGTATTTTAACGGATACAACCTCAGTTATTAAAAGGAAGCCAGATGGGGAGGCCAGGGGGGAGGAGGCCGGGGGGGGGGGGGGGGGGGGCAGGAGGCTAGGGGGGAGGAGGCCAGGGGGGAGGAGGCCGGGGGGGGAGGAGGGGGCAGGAGGCTAGGGGGGAGGAGGCCAGGGGGGAGGAGGCCGGGGGGGGGGGGGGGGGCAGGAGGCTAGGGGGGAGGAGGCCAGGGGGGAGGAGGCCGGGGGGGGAGGAGGCCGGGGGGGGGGGGGGGGGGCAGGAGGCTAGGGGGGAGGAGGCCAGGGGGAGGAGGCCGGGGGGGGAGGAGGCCAGAGGGGAGGAGGCCGGGGGGGGGGGGCAGGAGGCTAGGGGGGAGGAGGCCGGGGGGGGGGAGGCCGGGGGGGGGGAGGAGGCCAGAGGGGAGGAGGCCGGGGGGGGGGGGGCAGGAGGCTAGGGGGGAGGACAGGGGGGAGGAGGCCGGGGGGAGGGTTACCTTGCCGCTCAGGGCCTCGATCTTGTCCTGGTCGAGGCGGTGCTGACGTGAGGCAGCCTCCAGGGAGAGGGCGCTCCTCTCCACCTCCCTGTTCAGCACCGTCACAATGTTCTCCAGCGCCACCACCTACACAAACACAGCTCAGGGGTTAGAGCGTCTGACAGCAAGTCAACCGTTCAAACAGACTTCCAGGTTCGAATCCAGCCTCAGGGCTCCTTTGCTACACGTTTTCCCTTCTCTTCCCCTGCCTGCATTTCCTGTCACACTTAAAACTGTCCAAAACAGCATGAAAAATGCCAACAAATATTATGTTTTGAAATCATAAAAAGGAGAGGGCCCACAACAGGTAGCGACTGTCTGGGCCTTCAGGACGACCTGTCATGTCAGTTCTGTGTATTTTCTCAAATACTTTGACCCTGATTATTATTATCATGACAACTTCTCTTTAAAGAGCAGCAGTGACCCACCTTGGTCTCCAGGCTGACAGAGTGCCCGGCCCCGGCCCCTACCCCGGCCCCAGCCCCGGCCAAGCCTCCCTCCTCGGGGGCCCGGTACAGGCCCAGCCCGGAGTCCTCCTGCCACTCGCCCGGCCCCGGGGCCTCGGCACGCGGCCGCAGCAGAGACAGCACCATGGCCAGCAGCAGACGCAGGTGCTCCATCACGCTGCCCTGCTCGTGGTCGCCCAGGGTCTTCCCGTTCTCCATCTGGGGGGGGGGGGGGGGGGGGGGGGGGGGGAGAGAGGTTGGGGAGAGAGAGAGGTTGGGGAGAGAGAGAGAGGTTGGGGAGGGAGAGAGGTTGGGGAGGGAGAGAGGTTGGGGAGGGAGAGAGGTTGGGGGGAGAGAGAGGTTGGGGAGGGAGAGAGGTTGGGGAGGGAGAGAGGTTGGGGAGAGAGAGAGGTTGGGGAGAGAGAGAGAGGTTGGGGAGGGAGAGAGGTTGGGGAGGGAGAGAGGTTGGGGAGGGAGAGAGGTTGGGGAGGGAGAGAGGTTGGGGAGAGAGAGAGGTTGGGGAGGGAGAGAGGTTGGGGAGGGAGAGAGGTTGGGGAGGGAGAGAGGTTGGGGAGGGAGAGAGGTTGGTGATCAAGGTCATATTTGTGTTCATTACCCTGAATCACCACTAGATGTCTCCATTTAGAAACTGATTCGTCCATTACATGGGGACCATTATTATTATTATATTTTGGAAACTTGTGGGCAGGGCACATGGCTGATGTCTTTGTTCAGCTTTGTTGCTAGGTTGCCATTATGTCTAACTATAGACCAGACATGAGACTGTTCATCACAAGACTGTGACACAGACGAGTTACTGTTGAAACATTACTCAGGGTATGATTATGTGGTGTCACTGTAGACTAAATAACGTAGATAACATTATCTTCCAGGCCTAGGGAACATGAAAATGGTATTAAAATATAGGGACTCCCAAGAAGGTAATGACAAAGTGCTTTTACACACACACACACACACACACACACACACACACACACACTTGTGATGACTGTGCAGGGCTTTCCACTCGATTTAATTAAACATGGGTGAGACATGTGAAAACAAAACTACGCCTTGCTACTAATGCAGCGTGCCTGGGAGAGTTCACTAAAGTACCTACCACTGTCTTGCAGCCAACCTCGCTGAAAGGACATCCGCTCTTAGACTTGGCACAGTTCCTGGCATGGTCACTCATCTACAGGGGGTGCAGAACAGAAAGTAAAAGGTTAAGACAGTTAAGATGGAGGACGAGATTTCCCCTCATTTCAAAAGTGAAAGAAGATAGGCTACTCAAATAGGTACTATAAGCAGTAAATCTCCTCGAATGTGTACCCATCTATTAAAACTAGCTCTATTATACAAGAAATACAATGAGGACTTCTATAAACGAGTCCTGAATAAATTCTTGGGAAAACCCCCACCCACCCACGAGATAACGTCAGTTTAGCCTCGTATAAAGTATGAACACTCGGGCGCCAGTTGGCTGGCTGATAAGATTAACTATGGTACATTATACAAAATGGACCTTGACAAGGAGGACATGGAGCTGCAGGGTCGAGCCAGCACCAACCTTTTCCCGAGGTATCTTCTTTTTCCCGCAGTCTTTGCACTGTATGGGAAACTTAATGCAGATCTCATCGTGGGCCTAAAATAAAAAAACGAGTCAGATTTAGATCAGGAAAACCAGGAGGCAGGAGAAAATGTTCAGCTATTAAAGCTGTTTCACCCACATTAGAAAAAAAACGATACGGCCCTTCCAGGAGGGATAGGTCACAGGCTACATGATGGACCATTTCCTGCTTTCAGATAGAAGAAACCGGCTAACTGCAACAGTACCCGTTAGCCGGACTCACTTTTTTATTTTATTTTTTTGCTGAGGCGCCATCGTCCAAAGGAGCATTGATCGGCTTATTGCGTATGCATTACCCTCATCATCTTGGCTCTTCTGCTCTCATAAATCCTTCTTTCAAAGCGTCAATAACCTGCAGACAGACAGTTGGCATTTGTGCCAATGTCCGTCTAAGCAGGAACGGCCGAGTGAAAGAGGATATAGGCCTAGCATGCATCTAAACAGCTGAATATCGTTGGATGAAATATAACTTTAAAATAACTTTCCCCAATAAGTTATGCCACTAAAACGAAACCATACTGCAGACAATCAATAGGAACGTTTGCGAATATGCTAACCAGGGTCTTAACCTTGCAGACGGAAAAGGCGCTCCCGCCCCAGATAACGGCCAGAGCTACAAACTGATGTCGCTAGATTTAGCAACAAAAAATCTGATCTAGTTCTGGAAGTTCCTAGAGAAGCACTCTAACCTTGATCTCCTTAAAAGGGAAGGTAACTTTGCAGAACTTGCAGTTGAGAGTTCTCGCTTCACATTCCCTCTCGCTGTGCCTCTCCTTGTCCCTCCTCTGGACGGTGCTGTGGCACGCGTCACACACCACGCGGTCGAACTCACACTCGTTCTCATGATGGGCCTGTGAACAAAAATATGGCTGTCATTTTTTAGACATACTTTGTGTCGCCCTCTTGTCAAATTGACGTCAGCATTGACACATTGTAGGTTGGGCATGTTAGTTTTAGACAAAGCCTCGACACAACAAAAAGCAAACATGCTTTCATGAAGCATATCATGAAACGAAAACAATTTGACAGCGTGGAAAATATCCACAACAAGCTCATAAAACAATGTAACAATGATGACCTGAATAAGTGCACGGATCTCTGAATGACACTGTCACACTGTACATAATGTATTGCTTTCCTTGTCAACCAGACCATCAACATCATGCATGCAGGTAAAAGGAAAGTATTCAAGGCCAAACACAACAGGCCTAGCAGGTATTTCCTGTGCTTTTATGTACTGGAACACAGTGTACTTCACCTACAGATAACACTACAAAAAAACCCTCTTAGCACAACCTTCAGAACTCACTGCTCCGTGAAGGCCAGCTAGCCACGTGTGAACCACATATCAGTTAAGTTAGCCCCTCTCCTCCACCCACACAGGCGTGGTGTGGGTCTTGAACCAGTGACCTCTTCATCTACATCTATAAACTTATTGATGTATGAGGCGTCAAACCGCGCCCACACTGACTCACTATGAGAACCTCTTCCTCAGAGTGTCCCACAGTCATGGCGGGGTGGAGGGAGGGGAAATGTGAGACATGTTCTCGGAAGAGCACCCTCTAACTCCCCTGCATTCAGATCAGTGAGACATACTCGTCTACAGTAGTACGCTGAGTAAACATTACTTTGCAAATATGTTGTAAAATAATAATAATAATAATATAAAGTTATAAGCCCCATCATTGCAGGTACTTTCAGGCCTCCCTCTCAGATGAACTCAAATTAAGTCTTGAATATTCATTAGGGGCACAGACTGTCAAACTGGACACTCATGTAAACATCTTAAATATATAAATAAATGATTAGGGGAGGGTGATGGAGAAGGTGGGTCCTGACAGGTGGGTGGGGTCACTGTCTTGGGGATTATTTCTCTGTTCAGTCTTCAAACACTCTGGGAAGAAGCTCGTCGCATAGAGGCCAGGAGGAAGCTGGTGAGTCAACACATTTTTGCTCTGGCTAAGCTAAAAAACAGCCGTTCAATACTTTACTTCTCCTCCAACCCACACGCCTGCAAGCTATTTAAACGCCAAAACCTAACTGTGTCGATGGTTAACTTTCCGGTTACTCATTTTACTGTCTAATTTTACCAAAATGAAAAGCTGAATTAGTCCCACACCCGTCTAGTTAGCTAGGGTGTTTTCCATTCAGCACCACACGTACTACAATAAGAGAACAATGTTTAATATGCAGGGGTGGGGATCTTTTATTAAAATAAATCTTTCCCCTTGATACCTTTGAAAGCCATACCCACCCACAGACAAGGCGTGCCTGCATGACGTCATGGAAACTGCCTGACATTTGCAAGATTAGTTAACCGCACTGTTCCGCACTGGAAAAACATAAAAAGGAACATGATCCTGCTATACAACTCTAAAGTTCTGTTTTAATTCTACCTCTTTCTTTATCTTCATTCCTGAAACTCCTCTCAAAACCACACAAACTGGTTTCTCAGTTTCACAGTATTTGACATATTTAGCAAGGATAAACTGAGAAAATGAAACCAGCAGGTCTGGAGTGCTGGGGACTTTCCAACCGAACAAGGAAGTGGGACTGGCAGGTCTCGAGTTCGCGTTTGAAAAAAAACACCCACACCAATGGCATCAAAGCCTGCAGACTGTCCTTTCGCGGGCTTTGATGCCATTGGTGTGTTTTTTTTCAAATAGTGTGTGTGTGTGTGTGGGCTCAGTACTAGACTACAGTCATCGGACACTTTAATCAACACCACACAAAACAGCACAGTAGACATCCTGCCACCTCACAGCCAGAGCATTCTGTACCTCATAGTCCTTGACCGTTCCACACCATGAGCACTCCTCATTCAGACACTTGGCAGGAAGGCTGGCGATCTCCCTTCCTGCTGCGTTGTCCGCAAATGCCTGGCAGAATAAACGGAACAGGATGTTATGATGACTGCAGCACAAAAACTCTTGGGCACCATGAAGAGATTGCAATCCCCCCTTGCCCCCCGCCCCCCCCCCCCCCCCCCCTCCCCCGGCTTCATTCTAAGCTTTGAGGACCCTACCCCCACTATGACCCTGGGTAGTCAGTCCCACTTTCCAGACACCCGGTGGAAGACTTGCATAGACCTGAACTTCTGTGATGTCTCGACAGAACCGCAGACAATAACAACGTAGTAATTTGGCAGACATGATCCAAACAGCTAATGTGTCACTATCCAGATGCAGACCTTCCTGCGGTCTCTGGGCTCGCTGAGGACAGGCTCAGTGAGGACAGGCTCAGTGAGGATAGGCTCGCTGAGGACAGGCTCAGTGAGGACAGGCTCAGTGAGGACAGGCTCAGTGAGGACAGGCTCACCTCGCTGCTGTTCAGGATGGACTGCGGCTCCTCGTAGATCTCCTCCTGCCTGCACGCCTGGCAGGGCTTGGGGCCGTTACTGGGGAGAGAGAGGCTGTTAGTGAATGTACCCTCCCCTCCTCAGCGGCTGGCTGGCGGGCACCTACACAACACCACCCTCTCTCTCCACCTCCAGGGGGCTGGGTCGAGCTACAGAGATCAATAAGGTAACAGTGAAATTATAGCAAGCAGACGCTTTTATCCAAAGCGACGCACAGAGGGGGATTTGAACCTGCGACATATTGATCTGCCCTCAAATGCTCTGACCACTGAGCTAAACTTTATTTACAAGTTACAGGCTGTGTACCAGACTGGGTGGGTGCAAAACAAACGTTCCAAATGAACATTATAATTATGTACCTATAATCATAACAGGGTGTGTGCACCATAATCACTAGGGTTTGAAAAGGGATAATGGTGCACAAGCAGAGAGCAGCGCAGCAGGAAGCCAGCAGATGTTAACCCTAACGCTTTGCAGCAGAGTCCAAAAGGGGAAGACAGTATTGCTGATAAAGCACAAGCTTTAGCTTCAGTGCTGCATGGCTAGCTATACTGGTGCACAGCTGGCTATACTGGTGCACAGCTGGCTATACTGGTGCACGTCTCTGCTGTACAGCCACAACCAACATCAGGTACAACCTCAGTAGTCTCTTACTAGCATGAAGCTGTCTTTCAAGATAAGAGTTTAATGCAACAGCATGGCTCAGAGTTACTCAAGACGTTTCCCAATAGCTATAGAGTTCTAAGGAAAGGTTGGGCAACATACTTGATTACGAAATACCTTTCCTGACATTAAAGGCTCAGGGTACTGAACTGTGAACTGTAACGGAAACCCCCCACAGGGCTTGAAGGAGAGCTTAATGTTTCAAGAGCTTTGGTGTAATCATCATCTGAGACACAGGATAGCCGTGTTACTGGCTCCTTAGGTGGTCTCACCATGAAAGTGTTTGAGATATCAGAAATACTTTGGAGATCAAGTTAAAAAGAATTAAGTAGTTAAGTAGAAGACACAAAGTGAAATGAATGAATTAAATCACACCAATTCATTCATTAATTGAGTATACACCATTAAACTTAGTGAAGAACGCACCAACACATTTTAGCATTACATGGTGACAGATTAGAGGGTTGAAGCCATGGTGATATATCTCTTGTGAGTCAGAGAGAGCAGATGTTCCAGTGAAGCAGTATTTCCACAGGTAGGCATTGATCCAGAGTGATCGTCCTCGGTTCAGACGAGTTGCATCAGGCCGCAAACGTCCGCTGAGTCAAGATGAGCTCGCCGGGGCGAATACTGATGAGGTAGTGGAGTCAAGCAAGCACAAACGCACCACGCCACAGGGGGATGCTGCCTAGCTACAGCAGGACCAGGGAGGAAAGTGAGCATGCCCAGTAGAGGGGGGAGGAGGAGGAGAGAGCTGTGGAGCTCCTGTCTACCTGGTGAGGAGTTTAAAACAGTGGACACAGAAGCGATGTCCGCACTGCGCTTGGACAGGCTTGCGGAGGACCTGGTGACACTGCTGGCATTGGTACTTATTTTCCATGGGTACCGTCAGCACGCTGCTGGGGATCCCTGTGAGGGATCGGGGGGCGGCGTCCAGGGAGACACGAGCCATGCCTCTCCATCAACACCTGGGGATGAATCCTGCAGGGACAGGAAAGGCATACAGGAGTCTTACTGCAGCTGCCAGCATGTGAACAGCTCGCTGTTGAACAGCTGCATGCACAACAGCTGCACAAGACCCTCCCACAAGCACAACTGTGAAGTCAAACATTTATTTTTGAATTTCTTATGGCCTAACATATGATTTGACTAACCCTGGTAGGTGATATTTGCATATAATTTTACTGGAAAAACAACATTCAAACTAACACCAAGTCATTTGACGTTAGGCCTTGATAAGATTGAGCATTAGATCACAAAACCTCAACACGAGAGTTATAACGCAAATAATATTGGTTTTCAGTCAACCGTCAGTTGCTTGAACCTGGGCCCCGAGCTTACGTAAGACATGAGGCTGTGCCAAGAATGAGAACATTCTGTTCTGAATTGTAGATTAAACATTCACACAAACAGGCCTCAGAAGAAGCCATACAAGGGTGAGGAGAGAGAGAGAGGAGAGACAGACAGACAGACAGACAGACAGACAGAGACAGTGACAGAGAGAGGCACACAGCCTGCTGAGGTTCCACATCGCAGGTGAATGAAGATTAGACATATCAGTTACGCCTGTTGAGGGTGCAGGATCAGTTCAGAGAACAGCTGCAGCGGCAGGTGTCTCAAGGGTGAACGGTGTATGGTTGTGTTTATAAAGTAAACATGGTTGTGTTTATATGGTAAACATGACACTGACTGCCGTGAGGGTTGGTGGTGAATAAATCCCCTTGAACTCTGGGAAAGGCACATCCTGGTTCCATGGATTTTGTTATCAACAGAAGCTATGCCCATAGAGACAAACATAGTTAACCTGCAGAAAGCCAAACGAATGATTTGTATCCGGAGTGATTGCAGCTGCTTCCATAACGACCTTTCATAAAAATACAGGAACTCCCCTGTTGATGCCGTTTTCAAACAGACATCTGCAACGTCTGCAACCGTAGAGGGCAGAATGCCAAAATAGGCTGTATTATTCGGGTGCAAAAAGCACAAAGTTCACCTTGCTGGTTGCTAAAATCACAACTTAGGGGATCAGATGGCTGAGCGGTTAGAGAATCGGGCTATTAATCAGAAGGTTGCCGGTTCGATTACCGGCTGTGAAAAAAGACATCGAGTCCTTGGGCAAGGCACTTCACCCTACTTGCCTCGGGGGGAATGTCCCTGTACTTACTGTAAGTCGCTCTGGATAAGAGCGTCTGCTAAATTACTAAGTGTAAACTTCAAGTGTTTTCTGGTGCAGCTTCCCATGCAGCCACCAGGTGGAGCCATGAGACGGCTTCTTCGTTTCTACGTTAATATGCAGATGACCTCTCAAAGCGACCCATCCCATAGGAAAGAGTGGATTTTCGTAAACATTTGCGCGTGTACCTGCAAGAAGGCAGCACTGAGGCGGCGATCATATCTTCTGGCGACATCTCTTCGACTGTCGTCACGTAAACAGACAAGCTGCGGTCGTACCCAGCGGCACTTCGATCGGAGCGGTTCTGTAAAGAGGCTGTTGAACGTGCGTTACATTCTGAGCAGCGTCGGAAATACACGAGGGCAAAAGGGCAAATGAGGAATCAGCAAACACAGTCTCCGTCACCATCTCAGGTTCCAAAGATGAGAGTGACTCACCCAGCGACCATCGAACAATGAAAGCTAGATTGTCTTGGGGTGGAGGGAGACGACGACGAGAAAAAGACCTGAATGTTTTGCAAAGCGTCAAACTTGTGGACAACGAGTTGCCAAAGTCGTTGTCAATCCAGCATAGATGAATTATTCTGCTGACTTCATCAAGGGGAGCGAAAACATTAAGAAATTGTGGCCTTTCGTCACCAGCAACACGCCGTTGCCTACGGTGATAACTAGTAATAATCATTTTTAGTTAGCTAACGTTAGCTAGCTCTGACAAAGGCTTGCAGGCGTGCAGTCAGTGAGTGATTGATTCCCCCCCCCCATCCTCATACGTAACTGCCATCTTGTGGTTGACAACCAATCCTCTATTTGGGTAAAGTTGAGACTGCAGTTGACTGATAAAAAATATATTATAATAACCACAAAGAAATACAAATAAAATTGATTATGATGGTCTGATTTATGTTTTCTTTTTTTGTGAAAAAAAAATCTAATAAAACACTGAATCTGTAGACTACTGCTTAAGAATAGTATTATTGCCATTTGATGACAATTGCTCATATACTGTAAGCCTAAATAAGTATATTTAAAATCTTGAACAAAGGTTGAATGTTATTTCACAAGTTTCAAAAATTGCCCCCTAAAAAATATGTGAATTTCCTACCCTGAACGCCAGAACGATTTCACGCAAGTGAAGGAAGACCAGAAGTACAGAACCTTGGTTCTCTTTATGTTAAAGCAGCCTCTTCTGGGGTGTGGAGGTCTCTGCGTCAATGCTAACGAGCATGACACTGCCTCGAGGCGAGCTGGGATTGTCCACGAGGGTGCAGGCTGTTAAGAGTCTGCACAAACCAGGGACATCATTGCCGCAGTGTCCAAGTATATCAATAGTATTTATCCTGTGGTAATATACAGTCAAAATTGTGATTCTGTCGGGTAGCTAAAACCACAACTTCAAGTGTTTTCTGGTGCAGTTCCCCATGCAGCCACCAGGTGAAGCCATGAGAAGCTTCTTCAAGAGTCTTTCTACGTTAATATGCAGACAACCTCTCAAAGCGACCCACCCACCCAATAGGAAAGAGTGGATTTTCATAAACATTTGCCGACCACTCTTCAGTCATAGTGTTTGGCGTGTACCTGCAAGAAGGTAGCACTGACGCGGCGATCATATCTTCTGGCGACATCTCTTCGACTGTCGTCACGTAAACAGACTGCGGTCGTTCCCAGCGGCACTTGGATCGGAGCGGTTCTGTAAAGAGGCCGTTCAACGTACGTCACAGAACCTCAAAACGCATGACTGGAGACACCCATCAGCAACAGCAAAATATATTTTGGAACGTTTCGAAATTCTTCTGCAAGTCTGGACGTTATGCAATTTCAATTGAACATTTGAAATGTGAAGCAAGCTGGGATGTTGCTACACTCCTTAAGCAGGCAGCCCATAATGTTCTCCTCGGAGGTGAGGCCCCTGGAGGAGTGGTCAGAGAGAGGACAGCTGACCATCTCAACTCCAGAAGGTTCATTTGTAGATCCAATCGTAAACGTATTAAAGGACGAATCAAAAGGTTCTTTCAGCCAGTCGCTCAACTCAGAAGGAGGCAACTTGCTGAGCTGGATATATTATCATTTAGTCGAACCACTCAACAAATGTTTTCACATTCACTTCCTCTTGGGGATTTTTTAAAATCTGAAATAGATGGTTTTAAAAGGGTTCCAGTGTTTCATTTGATCCTTGACCCAGACCTTAGGAACTAGCTAGACACCAGCTCTGCCAAGTCATCATTTTTCATCCCCAACAGGAGTAAGTTTATAACTAAAAGAAGCTTTTGGAAAAAAAATCACAAATAAGTGCCATTAACTAGATACATACCTACATATTCACACATACACTGTGATCAGGAGACCCTCTGGTACTTCTACGTAATGTAAGTCAATACATTGTGAATATTTTTTTGCCAAGGATACATAGCCAACGCCTGTGTTTTAGATATTTTTGTGGCTGGTCCTACTTCAAGAACATTTATTATTGGTTTACACCTATAATTTAACATTCTGACTTAAGTGTAAGTTTGTAAGGCGTTGGGTCTTGATTTTTTAACCATCTACTGTGACCCAAATATTGTGACTACAGACATTAAATGCTGTATAATATACATGTCAAATATATATGTACGTGTTTAAGTTTGCTACATAAGAAAAGCATTGCTCCATACAATACAAGGGTAATGACAGTGGAAAGCATAAGTATACACAAGTATAACCCTTGATATCCCTACAGTCTAGCTAATTAGCCTATTTGTGAAGAAACCGTGTTTGTCAAAAGTGGTTTAACTGATTCTTCGTTGACACTAAACGTTGAAGGGTCGTATGCTATGTAAGTTTGATCCATTCATAAGTGGGCCATATAGGCATACACAACTAAACACTTTGTTAACACTCAGGGTAAAGGTTGTTGTTTCTCAACAGTCAGTAAAATGTCTCCCTTCTCCTATTACACTGATCTCTTCCTGCACAGGGCGAACGCAGCCATTGCTTCGTAAACCGCACGATACGCAACCAAGCTACAGACGAACTGGCTAAGATAAGCAGTGTATTCCCATCCACAAAACGTAGTCAGACAACTACACTAGCATACAAACTGCAGTTGAAAGTTCTACTCACCAAGTAAATGCCCCAATTTTCGGTTACATCGTTTGAGTAGAACTTTTGTTAAAACGCTTAAACCACACCTCATCCAAGGAGGTGTGTCCTAGTCCGGCTGTTTCCATCTTATGACATCAAGTGGAGCTAGACTAATGTTGCGTTTATACGTTCGAACATCCCAATGGGACATTCAAGTCAAATACGTTTTCAAAGGTATGATTTAATTTAGAGTAATTTAAATTAGCTGTCGATTTATCGGACAACCTGGTATTTGAGCATATCTGTCCTCGTTTGTCGCCAAGGTCGGTAGTGCTAGCTACTTGGCTAGGCTAGAGTACAGCTAGGCTAGCTCTACTTATCTCGCTGGCATCGTTCAAGTGCATTGAACGTTGGCTAGAGCTGGTAGCATACAAGTTAGGCTTGCTAGCTAACTTGAATAGCTATCCCGTAACTTCCCAAGTATAGTTTCATAACATGCGAAAAGAAGATGTATCACAGATAATACACTTGACCACTATCCTACCCTGGCGTGTTAAGTAATGCTAGCTATGTGTAAACATAAAGTAGCTAGATACGATTAGTTGAACTTTCGCCGGTATACTAGCTACCGAGCCAGGGCAAAACAAGCACGCAAACGCACACACAAGCAATGTATTCTGCAGTGCGTTCAAGTAAAATAATAATAATAATAGTATTGCAGTTTTGTGTACTGTGATATCTTGGTGGGTTTATATTAAGCACTTAGACGGTGGGTTATATCTGAACACGTTTACTGAGGACTGCAAGTTGTCTGAAGCCATTTATTTCACTTCGTCTCCGTAGCTATATGTGTTCGTCAGCAGCACTCCGACTCTTCAGACCAGCACTATGACAGGCTCTACCCGGGACACATTCCCACTAACCCGGTCCAGAAGGCCATGCTGGCGGTGGGCTCCGGGGTGGCTGCTCTGAGAGACCCATACAGACACGGTACGACATAAGACCCATAGACGAGGTATAGTATTGTGGTGAAGATAAGTGTTATGGGGGGTTGGTCTCCACGGTGCCTGGAAGCTGATATGTGGTTGGTTCCCAACCTCCCTATTTCCGCCTAACGATGTAATCAAATATTTAACGGAATATATTTGTGTAGTGTGTGAGCCATTGTTTGAATTCAGATGTCTATGGGGGAAACGATACAGCTGCAGCCATGATCGTGTTGTGTTTAAACAGAGTGAACGTTCTCTTTTTAGTATAATATTTTACACTTATAAGAGCATTAGTGATATGAAGGTTGTCAGTGACAACATGTCAAATGTACTGCTTATAATCCGTTCAAATGAAGTATGTGTGCTTTCCAAACCTTGGCCCAAAGGAACCATATAACTGACGATGTACTTTTTGCGAACCTTTTATTTGAACCTCTTATCATTTACCCTGAAACTCTTAACATTAACACTTTCATACTGTGTGGGAATCCTGAGATTTCAGTTGACTTATCTCTCACTTTCATTTCTTGCGAATTGAAAGTTTTTTTTTTTTTTTCTAGGGTTGTTTCTCAGTCATTTCTATTTCAAGGATGGGGAGGTTTTTCTTGTCTATCAAGCCTAATCATAGCTGTAGGCTCGATGCTCAAGTCAATATCCTAAATAGAAATGGTGGTGAAACAATTTTGTACTCAGTTTCACCTTCTATACTCTTACATTTAAATTTAGTCATTTACCAGACGCTCTTATCCAGAGAGACTTACAGTAAGTACAGGGACATTCCCCCAGAGGCAAGTAGGGTGAAGTGCCTTGCCCAAGTACACAACGTCATTTGGCACAGACTCTTCATTTATTTAAATTGTATACTCAACACTTTAGCTTAATATTTTTTTTGTGGCTAGCTCCTCATCTGAATTGTTTAATTGTCCAGGTGACGCTGTCACATTTGATTAATAAAAGGTGTGTGTGGGTGGTGTGTGGGTGGTGTGTGTGTGTGTGTTCTGCAGACATGGTGGCTGTTCTGGGAGAGACGACTGGTCGCCTGGCCCTCCTGAGACTGAGGGACAGGATGGGAGGAGATCCAGAGGGCTGCACCATCCTCACGTAGGGACCACACCTCACGTCCTCACGTAGGGACCACACCTCACATCCTCACGTTTAGGGGAGAAGGAGGGCGGGGGGGGGGGGTCTCCACCAGGGTGTGACTTCAGTCACGGTTCTGGAGGTTCTGCTGATCTGTCAGTCATCTGGAGAGAGAGAAGAACATCAGAAACAGTCTGCAGCTTTGAAGTCTCTGAAGTCTGTTTACGGCCGTTTTTATGAGGGGGAATCAAATCATGTCCTGCTCTGTCCCTTTGAATTAAAGTTGCCTCCACAGCTGCCCTTCTGGGATTCAGAGTTAGGGTTAGGGTCAGGGATACTTGGAAAACCACATTTAGGATACAGTTCTTGGTAGTTGAGATGTGTTTCCTTTGTGATGTGGTTGGTAAATACAGACTGTTGACTGACTACTGTAGAATCCTGCTCTTCTGATCCTTGATCTTCTGCTGTACTTTCTATATACGCTAAATGAATAAAACGTAAATGTAACAATATAGGATTCTAATCAAGTAGTGCGACTACACTGTGACTAACACAGACGCGTTAAATCCTTCCATTTCTGTCTCCAATCCAAACAAGGTCATCTGGTTTAATCTGTTGTCCCCCAGAGAACGTCCGAGGATCCGCCTGTCCACGTTGGACCCTGCCAGCTTGGCCTCTCTCCCCGAGGGCTCGTTTGGAAGAGAGTACCTCCGGTTCCTGGAGGACAACGTGAGTCTGCGGAGGATGGCACAACACTCTTATAGCTTCTACAAAACTTGTATAGTTTTGTGTTTTTTAAACTACTCTCAGTTCAGTTCAAAATGCTTCTTCTCCATGAATGTTCAGGTTAAACAGAAAATCTTTCTCTTTGTCTCTCTCTGATCTGTCTGTCTCTGTATCTGTCTGTCTCTCTGTACCTGTCTGTCTCCCTGTCAGAGAGTGACCCCTGACTCCAGGGCAGATGTGAAGTTTGTGGATGACGAGGAGTTGGCCTATGTGATGCAGAGGTACCGGGAGGTTCACGACCTGCTGCACACCCTACTGGGCATGCCCACTAACATGCTGGGTCAGTACAGCACCGCACAGAACCTTTCTTTTCGCTTTCAACACAAACATCGATTTACCGAAATACGAAATGTAATGAAATGTAATGAAATGAAATGTAATGAAATGTAATGAAAAACTGACTAAATCATTTAAGGGGTCTCGGAAAATATCCTTATTTTTTGGATTGGACGTATAGTTTTGCGTCTAGGTTATCTTGTTTGAGGTGTGGATTCTAGCTACATTTCTGTTATTCTCTGCCCTCAGCGCGTTAGCAATCATAGCTGCACCATCACCGTAACGACAGACACGCACCTCTCAGTCTCTCACACAGGTGATTTGTATTAGCTGATTAGTGGAGTCACAAGACAGAGTTTGATAGTATTTCAACCTAATACAATTTACAAGAGGTGACTGCAGGTGCTGCTAATATCTGTTTTACTACTATTGCTAATGGAACTGTTTTGTTCTACTACGCCACTGAGTGCGTTCACTTGACCATGAGGTTTGTAACTCCTTGTGGAATTACATAGTTGACTGGCTGACAGAAATGATTCTCGGTGCTTTCTAGAACGTGCTGTTTTCTGTTTCAGTTTGAGTAAAAGCACCTGTCTCCCGCAGGGGAGCTGGCTGTGAAGTGGTTCGAGGCGGCTCAGACGGGCCTGCCCATGTGCCTCCTGGGGGCCACCCTGGGCCCCCTGCGCCTGTCTGCAAGGTGCTGCCCTCTCACACACACACAATCACTCACACAGGAGTGTACAGGTGGGAGTGAGGTGGCTGAGCGGTGAGGGAATCGGGCTAGTAATCCGAAGGTTGCCAGTTCGATTCCCGGTCATGCCAACTGACGTTGTGTCCTTGGGCAAGGCACTTCACCCTGCTTGCCTCGGGGGAATGTCCCTGTACTTACTGTAAGTCGCTCTGGATAAGAGCGTCTGCTAAATGACTAAATGTAAATGTAAATGTACACACTCACTCAGACACGTACACACACTCTCATGCTCACTCTCACTCACACACACACACTCTCGCACATACAGTCTCACATACACACTCACATTTCCGCATATTCATTTAGCAGACACTTTTATCTAAAACAATGTGAATCGTGCAGGTAGAAAGTCCAGAAGTTCACACCAACATTTCTCCTCTCATGCTGTTTTCAGATCACTGACAGATTCCCAAAGTCTGTGGGTCTTGTTATGAAAAGGGCATTCTGAATCTTAGTTTACTTTTATGGGGCACTGGGTCAAAGCGTGATGGGAAAATATTTGAAAACTGTCACAATATAGCTATTTAACCCTTGTGCTGCCTTCAGGTCACATGACCCAAAGGTTCACAACAAACCATCGTTGTGTTTACCCAATTTTACCCAATACAAAAACAAAAAATCATTTTCTTTTAACCTTTGTAATGTGGGGGGTCTGAGACGGCCCGAAGGTTAAAAGAAAATGCTTCACTTTGTTTTTGTATGTGGTAAAGTTGTCGCAATACGACGGTGGGTCACAATGACTGATGGGTCAGAATGACCCAAAGATAACACAAGGGTTAAATCATAAAATAGCTGGCTGGCACACATCATATTTTTTATTTTGAATGACAGCATTTTGCAATAACTATATATAGCTATACAGTTTGATTCCTGACTGTAATGGTTCTCATGTACAGTGTAACATACTGTTCTACTTCAAACGTCCTTACATTCCATTTACATCCTCTAAAAACAGGAAGTACTGCATTGTGTTAAGATAAGATAATGCTTTATTTGTCCCGCAGTGGGGAAATTACAGAATCTGGGACAGCAACATATTATGTCTAATGTGTCAAAGTATCTTATGACTGGTAAAACCCATGACAATGATAGGACTGATTGTCTTCATATCCCGTGGCATGGTGTTAACAATGTGACTGCATATGACTTGGACATCCCTGCTTCTGGAATGAATACAGTACATCCTTGTTTGTCATAACGTGCGTGTGCTGGATAACTTGATGTCATAAAGTGCGTGTGCTGGATAACTTGATGTCATAACGTGTGTGTGCTCTGCTTGATCCCCAGCCGCCTGGGCCCGCTGGTGTCGTCTCTGGGCCCGTGGGCGCTGAGGAACGGCCGGCGGTCGCGCTGTGTTCTCAGCGTGTTCTACGAGCGGCGCTGGGACCAGAGCGTGGACGAGCTGCGGCATGAGATGAACATCGAGCCCCCGCCACTTGCCATCAGCGCCGCCCGACCGCGTAGCAGCCGTGCTAACCGCTAACGGCTGCATCATGTAGCGGCTGTGCTAACTGCTGGACCACATAGCGGCCATGCTAACCGCTAACGCTGGACCACGTATAGCGGCCGTGCTAACCGCTAACGCTGGACCACGTATAGCGGCCGTGCTAACCGCTAACGCTGGACCACGTATAGCGGCCGTGCTAACTATCAGCGCCATCTGCCAGCAGACACACTTGCGCCAACATGGGAAGTGTGTTTTGTGTAGGACACATAACCCTCCTTCAGGGAACAAAACACTAAACCATCTCCGAAGAATGAAAGAAAGGTATTGTCTGCGTTGGCAGCATCGCTGAAGCATATGAGCGCTCCATTACTAACCGCAGGGTAACGTGATGCATGCAAGGGAGAAGGAGGGATAAGTGAACAGGTTATACCCACCCACCAGTCTCTCTGATTTCAACAGCCCATGTGTTTTATCAAGCTGACTAACTGGAGGCTATGCATGACTGGTTGCCTTGTGGTGGTGTTAAAAGCCCTGGTGTTTTCCAGGGTTAGAACAGCTCCACTTTGGTGAGTGGATGTCACTCACCAGCCTTGCTGCTGGTTGCAGCAGCTGAACATCCCTGGGCTTTTAGTCATCATGTCTGCTGAATGACCGCCCAATACTGTCTTTACATGGAAGATCGGGTTCACAGCTTGTACTCTAGTGTTAAAAAATATTATTTGTTTTGCGCTTCATTTGGAGATTTCCTGATTCGTGTATTTCAACTGTGAGAAACAGCACAGTGTTTTGAGTATTAAATGCTTGATAAGTTACTTGACTTGCATTAATGTTTCACTAAAGTTCAACATTCCTGGCTGAATACACATACATTATTGTCTGTCATTACAGGAAATCTGAATTCCTTAACTTCCTTCTTCCTTTCTAGATTGTTCTGGGAATGTCCCCAGATGTTAATCAACCCTTACCATACTGGCATATCCAAGTATTGTTCTTTTGAATCTTTATTCAACTTCTTAATCTTCTATTTCTTCTGCGACACCTTTCAGCTCCTTCAAATCTTCAGCTATTAAAACCGTTCAGCTATCAAAAAATTCAGCAGTTTCAGGCTATGACTGCTATATATTTTCAGCTTTGTACCTCTTATGCTTGAATTAATATAAATCAATATTCATAATATTTTTAACATGGTTTTCCAATTGAGTTTTTTTTTAAATCCTCTCAATCCTCTTAAACTTCTTCAACTTTCAAATCCTTCTTCTTCCTCAATCATTCAGCTACAGCCACCATTTAAACTTGTTAATTGTAAATGTTGTAAATTAAAATGTTGACAAAACCCTAAACTATTTTTTTTTAAATGCAACTTTTTTTAATATCACTGATTGTTTCATGAGTTTTTCAAACCGTTTCTGAGATTTACATGGGTGTGTATGTGAGAGCCTAGAGTGCTGACTGAAACGCTTAGAGTGGAGGGGAGCTTCGAAATCAGTTTCAAAAAGTATTTCTAGTTTGCCAGCATTGCCACAATTTTCCCTCTTCATGCTTCATTTTTGGATCAATAGATAGCTAATTTTGTGCTGGTCGTAGACAGTTGTCTGTGGAATCCAACAGACGTACACATTTGTTCAGAGCCCCACGAAAACGAGACAAAGTCCAACTCTCGCCCCATAGAGACCAATGCAAATCTGGTGACACAATTCTCAGAGAAAGCAGAAGGAACAAAATTTTGAAACTGCCGGTAGAGTCGTATTTCTGCACAGACATATAAATGACATCTCTGGTTTCGGCAGAGTCTTGGGTCTCGGAAAATATCCTTATTTTTTGGATTGGACGTATAGTTTTGCGTCTAGGTTAACTTGTTTGAGGTGTGGATTCTAGCTACATTTCTGTTATTCTCTGCCCTCAGCGCGTTAGCAAGCATAGCTGCACCATCACCGTGGCAACGACAGACACGCACCTCTCAGTCTCACGCAGGTGATTGGTATTAGCTGATTAGTGGAGTCACAAGACAGAGTTTGATAGTATTTCAACCTAATACAATTTACAAGAGGTGACTGCAGGTGCTGCTAATATCTGTTTTACTACTATTGCTAATGGAACTGTTTTGTTCTACTACGCCACTGAGTGCGTTCACTTGACCATGAGAAACCCGATTACTAGCAATTGTCGGTTTATGCCAATAATAGGCTACGATTACTCCGTTTACATGTGTACAGTAATTAGTTATGCGATTACTCAATGAACGCGTCTACATGATTCTTTTTATTAATCGTTGTATGCTCCACGGACAAAACTTGCACCATCATCCTTCTGCAACAAAGTGTCGCCGTGTCTTCTTGTATCGGCCCTACTGCTGTATGTTTCATTCCATCAACACATTGAATCCTACTAAGAAAGCCGAGTAAACGCACTCAATGGTAGGCTACATCTGCTACTGCTATTACTATCCCAACTATAATTTCAGCTGTTAAAACTATAATATTCTTGTTACGACTAGCTAGCCTACTTATGTTTAACAGTTCAGCTTTCAGCTTCTCCCGCATTGTAGGCTATTTAAGCTCTTAGCTTTGTTAAGATGATGCAGTTCAGCTTCCACACTGCCTCTTTTGTGTGACTCACACATTTTAGAAATTCATTTCAGCTTGCGGGTATTTTCTAATTTCTGTATTTTCAGCAATTAAATTTTTTTTTTTCAGCTTTCACCATTCCAACGCATTTTATTCAGGAAATGCACTTTCTAGTCTAATCTAATATTTGATGGCATATGTTCTATTATACTGTCTTTAGGTACTTGTTCGAATCTGGACTTGGATGATGATGAAATAAGTGAATGTTGAACTGTCCCTTTAATGACATCACAACGTCTCTGTCCATGGTACCCAGTATCCTGCTTCAACCAGGGGCATCAGCAAACCTGCTAATAACAGATCCATCTAACCACTACAGTAAATGTAGATTCCTAACCGGCAATACTACATGGAACAGGAACATTTTCCCACTCTTCTAAACAGTTACTAAACTTTTGTATAGTTATAAAAACTAACATTAACTACGCAAATAGGGTAGGCTATTATATATTTTAGGGTAATAGTAATTTTTCATTCTGATAGGAAAACTGTTGTTTGCCTATTTAGCTTGCCAACGGGTAGCTCTTCGGCGCCATCATGTGGTCCCGCTTGTCTCAGGCTCGTGGCTCATCATCAGTCTTCTGATTCTAGTTTCAGACGCGGTGATTAACGGATAACTAAACAACGTTGGCAGAAATACGGTGACACTTGTAAGTTTGTTTAATTTAGGGTGTGTGTAGGGTTTCCACCCGTCCCTTAAAATACGGAATCGTCCCGTATTTGAGAATAAAATAGCTGATATAATAGCCACTGATGTTTAAAGCCTTTTTTTGTGGTCTCGCTGTCAAACTTTGTTGGTCTGTTTATTATCGTCATAGCTGACCACTTGAGTTGTGATAGAGACTGAGTGCATCTGTTCACATTGATTTCAATAGCAGATATCTTTTTATAATGTCCATTTACCAACCTTAATATTTTTATGAAAACAAGTTGTGATTTACCACCACAACTGCCCCCCCCCCCCCCCCCCCCCCCCCCCCCCCCCCCCGCGCTGCAGCAGGCGTCCCTTATTTTTCTGTATTGAAGGTGGCAGGCCTAGGTGTGTGTGGTGTCGCCACTATTGTTTTGAACTGTACTTATAACTGGCAGCACCGACCTTAGTATCCCAAAACACGGACGGGTGAAGTAGAACGATTACAAAATACGGCCTTAACAATACTGCTGAACCAGCTTGGCATGCCTTTCTGTGATTAACTCCCCACAGCTTTCAGCCGTTATAAACTTTAACATATAAACATATAAACTTTACAAACATGTTTCCGTGTGTGTGCTGCACACACACAAACAACTATTTTGTGTGAAAATGTATAAACAGTTTTCGTGTGTATTTCTAAAATAAACTGCTTTTCCACCATACCACTTGTGTTGACTGAAATGTAATTGATTTAATATCCATAATGGGAAAATAGGCCATGTTTTCCATAATGTCCATAACAATACACTAAACGGAAATAATCATCTACTGTCTGAAACACATTAAACTGTTCCACTGGATCAACCAGTTAAATATTTAGCTTTTAAAAGTTTCAGACATAAAAAAAAACATCTGTATGTAGTAAAATGTTGATTTACAGATTATAAAAATACAAAGTATATAAATTACAGGAAATATAATAGAATTGTAAATGTACAATATTTTGCCAAAATTATGAATGGACAGAGCTACAGAGGACTACTGTAAAATTTGATCAACAGACATACAGATATCTTGAAAAATGTCATTATGTCAGATTAGAGTCCTATGATAAATAAAATATAAGACTAATTCCATCACTATGGCTTTCAGATTGCATACAGTGAAAACCAGATGACAAAATGCATGAAAGGAAGCTTTTCCAACAACAATTCTTTAACTTAATTCTCAGTTATTTTCCTTCCAAACCGGTAGTGACCAGCAGTGACCAGTAGTGACCAGCAGGTGGCAGCGTTGCTGGCGTGCGCTCAGTGCAGGATGGTGATGCTGCGGTCGGCCACAGCGCAGGCGGGAAGGAGAGGCGCGCTGAACGTGTGTCTGACAGAGTGCAGCACCGCAAAGGATTCTGGGTCGTAGAACAGCAGCGTCTGGCTGGGCCAGTCCAGCAGCAGGCCGATGGTGCTGGGCCTGTGCACCACCTGCAGGGCAGTGCTCTTCCCCGCGTGGCAGAAGGAGAAGTCTCCGTCGTAGTGCGACAGAACCCAGGACTGGGCGTTGTAGCCCAGGCGAGCCTCCTTCCCGGAGCCCTTGCGCTCCACGCTGGCGTAGCACACGCCCACCTTGAAGGCCGCGCTCTGCCCCACGTCCAGCACCCAGCTGTGGGTACCAGAGGACAGGGAGAGGGAGCCCAGGGCGTTGGGCCAGCAGTCGAAACGAGCGGGGTCGTAGGGCGGGGACTGGCGGGCCCGCTTGGGCAGGAAGGTCAGGGTGCAAAGGTCATCAGAGAGGGAGAGCAGAGAGCTGACGGTGCGCTCGTTAAATGTCAGGTTGGCTGAACCGTGAGCTGGAGAGGGGAGGGGGGGAGGGGAGGGGAGGAGGAGGGGGAGGGGAGAGAGGAGGGGGGAGTACAGGGTTATTAACTATGCACATACACTAGTGGTACCACTGCTAGAGGATCTCCCTGCAATGTAATGTTACTACAGTGTCTTATGACTGGGATAACATAATATGCCATTGTTTGATCAAAGTTGTGTATGAGTGTATGTTTGTTCTTATTTAAATGTGTTTTTGTGTGTTTATGTGTGTACCTGCCTGTGTGTGTATGTGTGTGTCTCCTGTACAGGGTGCTGCTGTGCTGCCTCACCAGAGGGCCCCAGCAGCAGGGCGCTGGTGTGTGTGTGTGTGTGTGTGTGAACGTGTGTGTGTGTAGGTGTGTGTGTCCTCACCAGAGGGCCCAAGCAGCAGGGCGCTGGTGTGTGTGTGTGTATGTGTGTGTATGTGTGTGTAGGTGTGTGTGTGTCCTCGCCAGAGGGCCCCAGCAGCAGGGCGCTGGTGTGTGTGTGTGTAGGTGTGTGTGTGTCCTCACCAGAGGGCCCCAGCAGCAGCGCGCTGGCCCACAGGGCCCTCATCAGCCTGCTGGCCCCACAGCCTGTGGGCAGAGAGAGCTGCTCCGTGTCACATGGCTCCCCCACACCCTCCGCCTCCTCCACCCTGACAGACACACACACACATGTACTATTAGATAAAGGGTGTTCTCCAGAATGGTATTCATTTGTAGATAATTGTTATAAGTCAAAATGATTTTGAACAGTTTTACCTTTCAGCTATTTCTGAGCCTGCTGACTGAAAGAGAGAAACCAGATCTGTGATTCACCATCATCATCATCTTTATTAACATCTACACACACACCCAACATTTCCTACTATGATAACCCTCCCTCATTCATCCTTTCTCTCTTTCTCTCTCTTTCTCTATCCCCTATCACCCCCCTCTGTCTCACTCTCTCCTCTCCCCCTCTCCTCTCTAACTCTCCCCCTCGTTCCTCTCACCACTAGCAGCGTGTCGGGTGAGTGTGTGAGGGTGTGCACCAGGCGTGCTCGTGTGTTGGTGAGCGTGGCCAGGGCCTGGCTCCAGTGGGCTCTCTGTGTGAGGAGACACTGCTCCACCCTCTCCTGCTCCGTCTGCACCTCCTCCAGCAGCCTCTGCTCCTCCTCCTCCACCGCCTCCCGCACCGCGCTGCCCTGGGACACCACGCGCTCCCGCGCGCCTGCCGCCTCCAGCTGGGAGAGACACACACGTATTCACACACAATCATGAGTGTGTGTGAATGTTGACAGCACGTGTGTATGTGTGTGTGTGGTCCTCACCTGCAGGGTGCGCTCCTTACTGCTCAGAGTGTGTGTGTGTGTGTGGGTGGGTGTGTGTGTGTGTGTGTGGTCCTCACCTGCAGAGTGCGCTCCTTACTGCTCAGAGTGTGTGTGATAAAGCGCTCGATCCTCAAGGCCTGCAGCTGTATCTGCTCACACACGTCCACCAGCTGGTTCTGATCCCACACACACACACACACACACACACACACACATATATCAATATACACAAATACACCCAAACACACACATGAATATACAAATAGCTTTGTAGGGGGTTAAATATTGGCCAAAAAAACACAAACTAATTCCCTATGGTTTAAAGGAAGATGGGAAACTGAACAGTGTATTAGCATGAACCAAATAATGCCAATACAAATAGAATTACAGTTATTTGACTCTGGGTTAAATCAGAGCAAGAATGGTCAAAGTAAGGTTAAAATGAAATACACATTTAATAACATTGCAAATTAATGAAATCAATTACAAGGCAAACATGTTACAAAATGAAGGCTTTAAATCTTACCTACTCTACCATGATCATTGTAAATCAGAGAGAAGAAAGAGGTGAGCAAGGAGTAGGAAAAGGGAGAACTGAGGAGAAGGTCTCAGGAGATGAAGAATCCACAGAACAAATCATTACAATTCCCTTTATACACAAGGACAATCAATCAGACCAAATCTTGAATGGGGTGTGAGAGCCATCAAGTTGAGACCGTCCAGTTTCTGCAGAAACTCCATACTTTAGCATATGAGAGGTTGGAGCAGGTTTGACACCCAGCCTTACAGCTTACACATGTTTACACCCTCAAACACGCGCACTATCACAGACAAACACACAATAACACACAGGTTTACACCCTCAAACACGCGCACTATCACAGACAAACACACAATAACACACATGTTTACACCCTCAAACACGCGCACTATCACAGACAAACACACAATAACACACAGGTTTACACCCTCAAACATGCGCACTATCACAGACAAACACACAATAACACACAGGTTTACACCCTCAAACACGTGCACTATCACAGACAAACACACAATAACACACAGGTTTACACCCTCAAACACGCGCACTATCACAGACAAACACACAATAACACACAGGTTTACACCCTCAAACATGCGCACTATCACAGACAAACACACAATAACACACAGGTTTACACCCTCAAACACGCGCACTATCACAGACAAACACACAATAACACACAGGTTTACACCCTCAAACACGCGCACTATCACAGACAAACACACAATAACACACAGGTGATCCGTGTCTGACTCAGTGTGTCTCGTTAGATTCTTGATATTCATGTTTTCTTTCATTCCATCACAGCGCATCAACAGAGAGCTCTACTGGTGGTTTTTAACAAGTGTCATGACATTAAAGTGTGTCACACTACACACCCACACCACACCCACATACACACCCACATACACATATTAAAGTGTATCACAACACACATACCAGCGCACACACACAAGTATACACACACAGGCCCACACACACACACAGGCATACACACACAAACCCCCAACAAAAACAAGCTAATTCCTGGTGGCAGCTGAATTTGGCTGACCCAGTGCGATTTACGTAAACATTGTCAGAGTCTGTTATGTATTCAAATTTGTGATTTAGGTCTATGGTGCATAAACTTTAACCGGACCAACTCAAGTCTACATACTTACTGGCGACAATAAAAACGGTACATTAATCGATTAATTAGGCTGTTGTTTGTGACTCACCCGTACTACGGTTGCTCTGCTGGCCAGTCGCGTTACCGTGTGGCCCTGGCAAGACCCCACGACGGGACACTGCGAGCAGACGACTTTCTGCTCGGTGCAGCAAAACGAGTCGAGTTCAGAGTCATGTTCCATGCACAGTTCAGATTCACTGGAGAATATTCCCGATTCTGAGTCGGAGATGGTCACGGCTGAAGGGCTCGAGGCGCCGGACAGCGCTGTGACTCCTTCCTTGCTAGGGTGATTTCCGCTCTGCTGAAGTCCACTTGTATTCAAAGCGGAAAGAATGGGTTGTTGAAATTCTATTTTAACGTTTTTAAAACTGTCACCTTCCCCGGTGTCAGGGCCATCGTCCAGTAAAGACACCGGTATTAAATCACATGTATCCTCCTCCGCACTCATGACGACTAGGACACCTAGCTGCGCGGATCGAGTCAGGTGCACTGCCGCACCTACACAACACAGGTGTATTCGGGTAGTCGGTGAACGCGGAAGTAACAGAGAGACTGAGGTCAGAGCTGACAAGCAAGTTGAGCAGGTGAGGGCACAGTTTCACTCCCAGTTTACTGTTTGTGCCCCAAAGATAAAATGTTGGTTTATTTACAATGTAGATGCCTGAATGTGGACAATGGACATATAGCCGACATCAGTGATGGCAAAAGTACACACATCTTTCACTCAAGAAGAAGTAGCCTACAGATAGGCCTACTTAAGTTAAAAAATAAACACTTTTTCACTCAAGTCATAGTAAAGAGGTGTGGACATTAACTTAGGCCTAAGTAAAAAGTAGCCATACCTGTTGGACTTTTTTTCAAAAATATTTTGTAATCTTTTTAACGTTTTATTCTAAACGTTTTTTTCGAAACGTTTTTTTGGAAAATATTTTTAGAACCATTCAAAACTTTTTTTCTCCACACAGTGAAATTAGAGAAGAGGAGGAGAGCAGAAAAGAGAAACCTAAAACAGTAAAACAGAGCAGAGTACAGTCGAGTAGCTATATGTCTCATACAGAATAAAACTAAACTTGACTGATAGGAAATAGGTTTGTAAAGACTGAAAATATCTTCAATACAGTCCTAAGTCACCAATACGATTTACAGTATAGTCTTAATATCAGATTTTCTTCATATGATATCTGAATTTAGATTTAGATTTGATCAACGCTGTATTAACATTCAATTAGGCTATTGAAGTCAGGATACATAATTATAATTCTGTATGAACGAGAAATGTGTACGGTGTCTTTTAAATAAGAAATATCCATTGTGATAAACGTTTGAATCAATTTGATCATTAGTAGGCCTAAATAACATTATTAGAAATGTAATGTCTTGATTTTTTCCAAAGAAAGAAAGGTAGTTTGGTCCATCAACCGCAAATTGGTTATCATCATCTGGAACATGTCACTGCACCCCGCTAACAGGTTCCACAGTTTCGCGCTAAAATACAAGACGAGGAACACGTAATAGGGAAGTGACGGAATTTGGACAACAAAATGGGCGGTGCAACGACAATTCCTCGTTTTCTATTGGGGGATGGGATCGGACAGATTGACGTCGGGGCTTTATGGGGGGATGAAACGGAACGGGCTTATCGATTGGCCTTTTCATGTTTTATAAAAAGTATTTCCATTGGTTAAGATCTATTCGCCTTTGTCCCGCCCCCAAATCTTGCTCGGATTTCCTTATGGTCTACGTTTTGAATCACTGAACAAAACCGAATCTCCCCACTCAATTCTTCTCAAAGAGCCGATTATTCTTTATATGATCACAACAGCGTACTTGTTCAGACGTTTAAATCGTTTTGATGAGTCGTTCGGTTCATTGAAAAGATTCGGATCCTTTGCAAAATTCACATCACCGTTTCCTACGCCAGCGGTGTGTGTATCCGAGGTTTGGAAGCGGGTGGGAAGGACCAAAATCGGGTAGTTACTGACCCTATTTACCGAACCTGGGAGCTCATCGGGGCTGGGGGGTCGCCCTGACGAGTTTTAAACCCAAAGATCGCCTCACCTGTTCTTACAGTTAGTTACTTGATCGTACGCTCTTCCAATGTCGGATTTCAAGCTCGGGATTGTTCGACTTGGCCGTGTGGCCGGGAAGGTGAGCTGGATCTGAGGGCTGCCATGTGCGACAAGGGGAGGGGATCACAAAAGCTCTTACAAAATGGCTCGTTGAGATAGATGATGGCACCGGTTGGGGCTTAATTCAGATTGTACTCTAAAAAGGGAACAGTCTACTTTGGGTTGTCATTTTGGACAGCTTTAGGTTGTTGGCCCACCTCGTATAGTTTGGGCGAATTCGCTCACGAAGCAAAGCCACCCAGCTATAACTAGCTAAGCTAGCGGCTTGCTAAATGGTTAGCTAGCTAACTAGCTCTGGATAGCGAAGTTAGCCAGCGTCTAGACATAGGCCAGCTAGCTGATATGGAGCAACGACATTCTTTGAGAAGTGTAAAAAATGATCCGTTTCTCTAGGCTTTCATGTAGATTGGTGTAATTTCCATGCAACAGACTTGCAGGTTGATAGCTAGCCGTGTGAAATTGTAATGAGGAAGCCATTGCCACGCTCCATCCTAGATCTTCTTTGCAACGTGACAGTGCACCGGCATGACAGCCCGGCATTTGTCTACCAGTTAAAATAAATAAATTGTATATATGTGCGATGTCCGTTAACGCTAAAGTAAATGTGTGATTCATGAGACAGCGCGGTTGTCTGGTTTGTCATGGCTGTATACTAGAGTTGCGTTAGCTAGTTGAGCTGAACAACGGATTAATTTGAGTTGAGTCTGTTACTTGACGTTTTGATGCCCTTATTCAACATATCCGATGTAACAATCGTGTATTCATACAATATTACATTTGCCTGATTGTAGAGTGAATTCGTGTTACGGTTAAGACATTTTTCTGCCATCCTTTTGCCTGACATTTTTTCCAAACCGTTAAACCACTGACACATCACGTGCCAGCTTGGACCTCTGAACGCCAGTGTTGTACTAAAGCACAATAGTCGGTCCCAGAGCGCCTGCATATCATGTTCAGACCTATCTATAATTCCTAACCAGACTTCAAGGTTTTGATTATATTAAATCGTCACATGCTCGGATCATGTGATCCGTAGTGTCATTCCACACACCTTAACTTAAACAGCTCCGTTTTTTGTCCTGCCTTCCATTTTATATACCCAGCTAGTGTGATTCTCTGGCAGTTGCTGTTTCTTGAGCATCACCCTCCAGCTTCAAGTTATGAAGAATGTGTTTCCCATCTTCATACAGTAGCATCAAGACTGCTTATGAGTTAGTCAACCATTTAAGATGACTCCTTTGCTTTGTGTTGCAGACAAAATACACACTAATAGATGAACAAGACATACCGCTGGTGGAGAACTATGCTTTTGAGGTAAGAGAACAGGGATATATTCAAGCTCAAATGTGAATACAGATGAATAATACATAAATGTAAGATGTCAGTACCAGTGGATACTGTATTTAGCCCTCGTTGTGTTTCAGGCACGCATGGAGGTAGATGCGGACGGAAACGGCGCCAAGATCTTTGCATACGCCTTCGACATCGGTAAGGGCCGGTGGGCCGGACGGCCTCTCCACGAGCTGCTCTGGTGAGTCCCTGCACAGTCACACAGGGTGTAGCCCTGCACAGTCACACAGGGTGTAGCCCTGCACAGTCACACAGGGTGTAGCCCTGCACAGTCACACAGGGTGTAGCCCTGCACAGTCACACAGGGTGTAGCCCTGCACAGTCACACAGGGTGGTGTAGCCCTGCACAGTCACACAGGGTGGTGTAGCCCTGCACAGTCACACAGGGTGTAGCCCAGCACAGTCACACAGGGTGTAGCCCAGCACAGTCACACAGGGTGTAGCCCAGCACAGTCACACAGGGTGTAGCCCTGCACAGTCACACAGGGTGTAGCCCTGCACAGTCACACAGGGTGGGAGTCAGGTGGCTGAGCAGTTAGGGAATCGGGCTAGTAATCTGAAGGTTGCCAGTTCGATTCCCGGCCGTGCCAAATGACGTTGTGTCCTTGGGCAAGGCACTTCACCCTACTTGCTTCGGGGGAATGTCCCTGTACTTACTGTAAGTCGCTCTGGATAAGAGCGTCTGCTAAATGTAATGTAAATGTAGCCCAGCGGTTAGAGCAGGGGTGTTCAGCCCTGGTCCTGGTGCCCCCTGTCCTGTATGCTCTACATGCTTCACTGCTCCAGCTGGCCTGTCGTCAAGCTCTGTGAATCTGGTAACAAGCGCTCCTTAGAATCAGGTGTGCTGGAGCAGGGAAACATGGGAAACATACAGGACAGTGGGCCCTGAGGACAGTGGGCCCTGAGGACAGTGGGCCCTGAGGACAGTGGGCCCTGAGGACAGTGGGCCCTGAGGACAGTGGGCCCTGAGGACAGTGGGCCCTGAGGACAGGGTTGAACACCCCTGGGTTAGAGCATTTGACTGCTGATCTAGAGGTGGCAGGTTCGAATCCCCACCTGTAAGCGACTTTTTGATCGAAGCGTCTTCTAAATGAACAGTGTTTGGTGTGTGGGTGTAGCTGGTGGTGAGGGGGGGGGGGGGGGTGATTCATAGGGTAGTTGGAGACAACAGCTGATCTAGGGATGGGCATAGCTCAGTGGTTAGAGCATTCGACTGCTGAAGAAGAGGCGGCAGGTTTGAATTCCCCTCAGATTAAATGTCTGCTTGATGAACACACTTCTTTTTTTATTAATTAATTCCTGTTCCCCCTCCCCCCAGGGAGAAGCACAGAGGAGGCATCGCCCCCAGTTTCCAGGTGGTCCACATCAACTCGGTCACCGTGGACAACCGTCTGGACAACCTTCGACTTGTCCCTGTGGGCTGGTGCCCCAAGCCCGAGGAGATCTCCAGCAAGCAGAGGTAACCTTGCACGCCCCCCTCACCCCACGCTTCCCTCGCACGCCCCCCCTCACCCCACGCTGCCCTCGCACGCCCCCCTCACCCCACGCTGCCCTCGCACGCCCCCCTCAACCCACGCTGCCCTCGCATGCCCCCCTCACCCCACGCTGCCCTCGCACGCCCCCCTCAACTCACGCTGCCCTCGCACGCCCCCCTCACCCCACGCTGCCCTCGCACGCCCCCCTCAACCCACGCTGCCCTCGCACGCCCCCCTCACCCCACGCTGCCCTCGCACGCCCCCTCACCCCACGCTGCCCTCGCACACCCCACGCTGCCCTCGCACGCCCCCCTCACCCCACGCTGCCCTCGCACGCCCCCCTCACCCCACGCTGCCCTTGCACGCCCCCCTCAACCCACGCTGCCCTCGCACGCCCCCCTCACCCCACGCTGCCCTCGCACGCCCCCTCACCCCACGCTGCCCTCGCACACCCCACGCTGCCCTCGCACGCCCCCCTCACCCCACGCTGCCCTCGCACGCCCCCTCACCCCACGCTGCCCTCGCACACCCCACGCTGCCCTCGCACGCCCCCCTCACCCCACGCTGCCCTCGCACGCCCCCCTCACCGCACGCTGCCCTCGCACGCCCCCCTCACCCCACGCTGCCCTCGCACGCCCCCCTCACCCCACGCTGCCCTCGCACGCCCCCCTCACCCCACGCTGCCCTCGCACGCCCCCCTCAACCCACGCTACCCTCGCACGCCCCCTCACCCCACGCTGCCCTCGCACACCCCACGCTGCCCTCGCACGCCCCCCTCACCCCACGCTGCCCTCGCACGCCCCCCTCACCCCACGCTGCCCTCGCACGCCCCCCTCACCCCACGCTGCCCTTGCACGCCCCCCTCACCCCACGCTCCGTGTGTGGGGGACCTGGACCAAATAATGTTCGAAGAGGTCCAGTGAGTATTTTTGGTTGTAATGCCCGTCCCTGTTTTAGAGTGACCTGACCTACCTAGTGCTGTAGATGCTACTGCAAGGCTCAATGTGTACCTTGATGTATAAAACGTAGCTTTGAGAAAGGGCTGCCCCCTCCTCACTGCCCCCTCCTCCCCCAGAGAGCAGTCCCCTCCTCACTGCCCCCTCCTCCCCCAGAGAGCAGTCCCCTCCTCACTGTCCCCTCCTCACTGTCCCCTCCTCCCCCAGAGAGCAGTCCCCTCCTCACTGTCCCCTCCTCCCCCAGAGAGCAGTCCCCTCCTCACTGTCCCCTCCTCCCCCAGAGAGCAGTCCCCTCCTCACTGTCCCCTCCTCACTGTCCCCTCCTCCCCCAGAGAGCAGTCCCCTCCTCACTGTCCCCTCCTCCCCCAGAGAGCAGTCCCCTCCTCACTGTCCCCTCCTCCCCCAGAGAGCAGTCCCCTCCTCACTGCCCCCTCCTCCCCCAGAGAGCAGTCCCCACCTCACTGTCCCCTCCTCCCCCAGAGAGCAGTCCCTGTACTGGCTGGCCATCCAGCAGGTGCCAGCTGACCCTGTGGAGGAGCAGTACCTGGAGCTGAGCCGGACGCGCTACTACAACGCTAACGGGGAGCTGGTGGAGGAGGAGGAGTGTTCCTGCACCTACTACGAGTGTCACTATCCTCCCTGCTCACTCATAGAGAGGAGGGTACGTACACCGCCCCCTGGTGGAGAGGAGGGTGTGGAGGAGTCTGGGTGTGGAGGAGTCTGGGTGTGGAGGAGTCTGGGTGTGGAGGAGTCTGGGTGTGTTCGCCTGTGGTGTTTAGAACTGGAAGAACTTTGTTTATCAAATGTTTTTATCCGAAGCGACGTCCAGGGGAGGGAATTAAACCTTAAACCTCTTGATCTGCAGTAACATGCTCCAACCACTGAGCATTAATAATATCACAACTGCATTACAACATCTCAACCACAGTACTACATAGGGCCTGCGTATCTTGTTTTGAGAAATACTAAATACTTTTATCTTGTTTTGAGAAATACTAAGTTGTTTCGTTGATCTCTGGTGTGCTGCTGTGTAGCTTTACTTCCTGTCTGTCTCAGCTCTTCTTTTAGGTGTGTTGTTGTGTAGCTCTACTTCCTGTCTGTGTGTTAACTCTCTTCTTCTCTCCTCAGCTGAGAGAGTTCAACATTTGCGGCCGCTGCCAGGTGGCGCGCTACTGCGGCTCCCAGTGCCAGCAGAGAGACTGGCCTGCCCATAAGAAACAGTGTCGGGAACGCAAGAGGGTGCTGGCGCTGGAGTCTGAGCCGGAGCGATGATCCCCTCTCCTGGGGAGGAGCCCGGGGAGGAGGACCTGGGAGGAGGAGGGTGGTCTGCTGACAGAGGACAGTGTTGGTTTGGATGGGGAGATGAGGGAGGCACGAAAAACTACATTTCCCAGAGACTGGTAAATCTCCATAGCTTGCTAACCACGTCGATGGGGATGATGGGAAATGTATTTTTTATTTTATTATTTTGATTTCTTCGTGAGAGGGAGACCCTCGATCTACCTGCTGCTATGGATTTGTATGTTTGGGTAACGAAGAGGTCCCATTGGACGAAACTGCGTGTGCTTCTCTGAACTGTGATTGGCTACGTACAGTCGTCATCATCATCATCAGCTTTCTCCTTCCACCCACCAACCAGTAGTGTGTGTGTGAGCGTGTGTGTGTAACCGTGGGGATCGAGGGATGACTTTAGCTGCCTGCAAGTCATCTGGTACTTTGAGACACGGATCTCATCACTGAGAGCTCTCAAGGACCATCTGCCCATCACTCACCTCCCCATCCCTCACCTTCCCATCCCTCACCTCCCCATCCCTCACCTCCCCATCCCTCACCTCCCCATCCCTCACCTCCCCATCCCTCACCTCCCCATCCCTCACCTCCCCATCCCTCACCTCCACCTCCCCATCACTGGTGTCGCACTACCAGTGTTGTGCGTGTACAGTGTGTGTGTGTGTGTGTGTGTGTGTGTGTGTGTGTGTGTGTGTGTGTTGCCAACATGGACTGAAGGACATTGATGACATGTGAACGTGAGAACTTGTCTTTTTTTGTTTTTGGTATTTTCACTTTGTGTGTGGGAGGGAGAGGGTTAGAAGATGTGCTGTTCGGAGCTGTTTCTCTGGTGTTAAACTTCCTGAAACGTCCTTCCTGTCTGTCTCACTCTGTGTCGATGCAACGACTCATCCCTCCAGATGCTCAGTCACTAAGCGCTCCAGGACAGTGGGGGTTCTGGGATGATGAACCTGAACCCCTCCCACACACACCTGGTTGGATTCCTCTCAAAGGAAACACGGAGCCTCTACTATCAATTCCAGTTATTGTTTTCCGTCGGACATTAAAATAAATTGTTTTGTGTGTCAACGTGATTGTAGCAGAAATGATGCTCATGTTTGTTTTTGGAGACTGCTTACCCTGCCCACTCGTAATCTCTCCGCTCACCTGCCCAGCGCGTCTTCCTGTCCGCTTCCTGGTGATGAATCCCGATGAAGGCTCTCGCTCCTGGGTGTTGGGATCTGACACGTGACTCTTCGCTTGGCTGTTTAGCGTGTGTGTGGACGGATTCAGAACACTGTGCACTGACCTGCTGTACCTGCTCTCCCACCAGTATCTTTAACAGTCATAGAGGAGGAGAGATTAGGGGGAGGACGAGTTTGAAATGTCGGGCGTCAGATTTTCTTTTTTTTAAAGAAAGAATAAAACATTAATTACATAGCATAAGGAGCTGCAGTTTGTGAATGGAAGAGCAGTTGAGGTTAACTGACCTCTTTTCACTGTAAAATGAAAAATAAAATAAAGTTTAAAGAATGTTTGACGTCTTGCTGTTAGGAGTTTGTGTGAATTTTTGAGAAATGTTGTTTTCATGCTTCATGTAAAGTCGATGAACCAGGACCAGGATGATGGAAGCCCAGAGGGAGGGCGGTAGAAACGGTCTGATTCGGACCAGACCCAACCTGACCCTGGTAGAAGTGTGTGGGTGTCTGAATTAAAATGTAAAACATTTAAATCTCACCAAAATCGTTGTCCTTCTGAGCCTTATTTATGTCTCAGAGTAAACCCAAGCAGGCAAGAGACGGGTGAGACAGACTGACTGGAAATACGTTCAAAATTCTCAGTTTTTCTTACCTCCACTCGTTTCCTCAATGTTTTTTCCCTCTCTTTTCCAGGATATGCCTTTAGGACCCAGGGGAGAAGTGAAGTCAGGGGAAAACCTAACCATACCTGAATCGTGTTTTTTTGTGTATTGGGATTACGGTATTTACGATTTCTATGTGTGCGTTTTGAGTGCAGTGTTTTAAAAATGACCAAACTGTCAGAAAAATGCTAACCCTAACCCAGGTTATCATTTAGTGCGTTAAAAAGTTAAATATGCTAAACTTTTATGATCGTTTTCATTGTTTGGACGAGCAATAGTTGCAATGTCGATACCAATCCACACGAGGTCGTTGTTCATTAGATGTACAGAGAACTTTCCGTTTCCTTGTCTTCTTCGTGCTTTCCTCCAACCGTACACGGAAGTTGCATGTTAAGTAACAACAATGATGAGCATTCTGACTTTAAGGCACGAGTTTAAGTCATTAGAGGTTAGAAACTAAGCGACTTTATCGCAACCTGTCGCACACAAGATGGTCAACATTGGGCTTACGAAGGTTGACGATGCCATTGCTGCAAAACATCCGGTGTGTTTCACCTTTTGATCTGCTGTCAGTGTTCCAGTCTGCAGAGGACAATGACTGTCTATGACAAATTAGCTAAACTAGCAAATAGTCATCATTATGGACTTGCACGTAACCCCAAACAAGTTGCTGTCTACGAGCAATGATTTTGTTGGAACGATAGAGACATTCTAAGTTACTGGTGAGATAGCTTGGTAGATGCCTAACGCGCCTTAGTAACATGTATGTTCTCTTCAGGGTTTACAGCAGTATGCAGCCTGTCAGTCACACGCCTTCATGAAAGGAATCGGGACCTTCATGTTAGGTGAGTTTTTTATTGAGTTGATTTATCGATTTTGGTTTTGAATATATGTACTTGTGAACGTCGGATGTGCGCTATTTGTATCTTGCGTCTGCAAAATGAAATGTAGGGTCAGTCAGCATTGTAATATGTTTCATATGGTTAAACAATAAACACCCCCCCCCCCCCCCCCCCCCCCCAGGCACCGCGGGGCTGTTCCTCGTGCAGGGACTGCTTCAGAAGAAGCTTCCTTACCCCCTGCAGTGGAACCTGCTCGTCTCTACAGGTGAGACACACCAGCATGCACAGGAACAGCATGGGAAAGTAAAGGATGTTTGAACGAGCAGCCATTAGATCTGTAAAGCTGTACACGTCATGTGAGTTTTCAAGGTGCACAGGAATGATCAGGTCCTGCTTCTCTTTCCTAGCCATCTAAACATAGAACAAATAAGGCCTAAACCTACTACTATTCTAGGACATATATAATAGAAATAATATGGATTTGAGTTATAATGTGTAAGATAAACCACAGAAGAGAAGATATAAGCTATGGAGTGTAAACAGTGTCTGGTGCGTCTAACCCCCCCAGCCGCCTCGTCTGTCGGGAGCTACTTTGTGACGCGCTGGGAGACGAAGCGGTGCACAGACCTCTGGATCCTGACAGAGAAGGGCAAGCTACCGGACACAACACCACAGAGTGAGCACACACACACTCATACACACACACACACATACACACATACTTACACACACACACACATACACTTATACACACACGCACTCATACACAAAACATTTATACACACACACATTTTGTCTGTTGTCACATCCTGTCCCAGGGTTTGGTGTAGCCGTGTGTAAGCCTGCTTCCTCAGAGTGTCTGTGGATGAAAGTTTGCTTAGCGCAGGCTAGTGAGCTAAAACAGTACAATACACACAACACAACACAGACAAATGAAACCAATACAGCTACATTCACAAACAGTACATCACATATAAACAGCAACATACAGTGCATGGTGTCCATGTTGGAGCTGTGATGTGAGTCTGTGTCTCTGTCAGCTGCAGCGGCCAGGCCTGAGGCCGGTGAGGCCCACGAGGCCGGTGAGGCCGCGGGGCCCAGGAAGACTCAGTACGGGGACACGATGGAGTGATGACCACGCACCATGACGGCAGCACTCTTACACACACACACACACACACACACATGAAAAAATACTTTTATTTATTCTAACTTTGACTTTGTTGTGGTTTCAGGATGCTCTCCTGTAACACACACACAGACACCGGTCTTATTTGCAGATACAGCTTTGTTGGAGTTCCACAAATCTGTTTGCATATTTCATGGGATTCGGATGCTAAGCTTTGGTATAATTCTCATGCATTAGCTGGCCTGTCGTACTGCAGATAACGTGTAGTTCCAACACACACCACTAGTGGCCAGCACAGTTCTCACTTTCTTGTGTAACTATTAACAGGTTGCAGTACAGGAAGTTTGAGATAAATGATGCCTTATATGAAGGTGAATTAGGGTCAGAAAGATGTTTAGGACTGGCCCCACAGCTTCAGTCCAGTTTTATGATTCTGAAGATGATGGAAGGAAAAATAATCCTGAATGACAAACGGTTTGAAATTTCATTTGTCTCTAAACTCAGTCTAGGAGCATATTTCTGTTCAGAACATGTGCTGTTTAATTCAATAAAATTATTTGAAGAAAAAAAATGTGCAAAGTAGAGGCAGTTTTTTGTTGAAGTGTTCTGTGTGGTGTTTGTGTTTAATGGTGCTCTGATCCTACTTTATTTACAGATTACCACACATAATCCTTCCACTTTCACATCAGTCCTGAACCCAGGGGTCATTTCCTGACCGGCCCTGATGAGAGGGAGCTGAGAGGAGCGATGAAACACCCAGGAGAAGCTCCCAGACCAGGGACACCAGAGGCACCATGCTCTGGAACAAAAAGCTTAGTTACACTTACATTTACATTTATTCATTTAGCAGACGCTTTTATCCAACACTTGAGTGATTTGTGAAGTTGCGAGTGGTGAACTCTGAACTCGCAGAGTACTGACCCTACTGTAACGTTCAGCAGGGATCGGCTGAAATGGATTAGCCCAAATTGTTCATTTCCTGTGAGCGATAAGCTTGAGATTTACTCCGTAAACAACGGCTTTCTTGTTGTGCTACATACCGTAGTGTACCAGAACTAGAGCAACAGCTGAGGCGACAGTGAAAACACACACTCACACACACACACACTCTCACACACACACACTCTCTCTCACACACACACACACACTCTCGCTTCTCCAACATGTGGAACAGCAGCCTCACACCTCAGGTGTGAACACCATCAGGTGTCATTCGGAGGCGTGAGGGCATGTCATCGTTTGGTGGGTTCATCAGTTTGACCCTTAAAGTCAACTTGGTCCTCCACTTGTCCTTCTTGTCCAAACAACAGCATCTTAAACCGCTCTTCCCCCACCCTGCATGTCCTTTTACACGTCACTTAAAAACTGTCCATCAAACAAAGCCTGAAAATGTCAAAACACATTACAAATGCTGACCTGTTGTCGTCCATGTTAGAACGTTCCCCCCTCAGAACCCCCGCTGGAACTTTCTGTGATTCCATGGCGACCCACAGATGACTTCCTGTCTCTCTTCATTTGGTCTCCCCATCTGCCCCCTCTCACATCTGAAGGCTGGAGCCATCTTGCCTGTGTACGGAACGATAATCTGTAAAGTGAATCATGTCTGCGGGATTACATTTTACATTTAGTCATTTTAGCAGACGCTCTTATCCAGAGCGACTTACAGTAAGTACAGGGACATTCCCCCGAGGCAAGTAGGCTGAAGTGCCTTGCCCAAGGACACAACGTCAGTTTGCATGACCGGGAATCGAACTGGCAACCTTCGGATTACTAGCCCGCTTCCCTCACCGTTCAGCCACCGGACTCCGGGATGATACTGGATTTACGTCAAGGGTATAAACTTGTGCCGGTTGCTCTTAGGATTTTGGCAGATTAAACAATGGAGTTCAGCGTCCAAGGATTAGCAGAGGGCACATGTTCTGTCAGGGTGGTGGTAGGGAGGGCAGGGTAGCTGAGCTGGGCCCCAGGTCTCCTGGCAGTGATGCTTGTTTACCTGGCTGATCCTGGACTGCTCAGAGGGAGATATACAGTTGGACATTGACACAATTTTCATCATTTTGGCTCTGTATACCACCACAATGGATTTGAAATGAAACAATCAAGATGTGCTTTAAGTGCAGACTTAAAGCACAGGGTTCCAGACTTCAGGCTGTCATTGACTGCAAAGGATTTGCAACCAAGTATTAAAAGTGACAATTAGATTTATGATTATGTTAGTTTGTCCAATTATTTTTGGTCCCTTAAAAAGGGGGGGGGCACATATAAAATGTATTGTAATTCCTACACCGTTCACCTGATTTGGATGTAAATACCCTGAAATTAAAGCTGAAAGTCTGCACTTAAAGCACATCTTGATTGTTTCATTTCAAATCCATTGTGGTGGTATACAGAGCCAAAATGATGAAAATTGTGTCAATGTCCAAATACTTATGGACCTAACTGTACGTGTCTAAATCCTCTGTCCCAAACCACCTGCTCACCTCCTCCTCAGAGTTGATGATCTTACATTTACATTACATTTAGTCATTTAGCAGACGCTCTTATCCAGAGCGACTTACAGTAAGTACAGGGACATTCTCCCCGAGGCAAGTAGGGTGAAGTGCCTTGCCCAAGGACACAACGTCAGTTGGCGCGGCCGGGAATCGAACTGGCAACCTTCGGATTACTAGCCCGATTCCCTCACCGCTCAGCCACCTGACTCCCATCTTCTGTGAAGGCTGTCACCCTGGGGACCCACATGACCCTGACCCATTTAGCAGATCCAAAGCAACAAACAGGGATTTGAACCTGCAACCTTTTTCATCTAGAGTCAAAGCCCTAACCACTGGGCTTACACTTGGGCACCAAACTGTCAAACCAAACTGAAGAATTTTTCTAGCTCTAAATCCTCCCCCCTCTTTTCTCTCTCTCTCTCTGTCTCTCTCTCTGTCTGTCTCTCTCTGTCTCTCTCTCTTCCACCCACTGAAGACCCGTTCAGATTACTGTGACAGGGTTGAAGATGTGAGTGCTTGAGTCACTTCTCTCCTCAGAAGACTGCATGACCCAGCTATTCAATCGTTCGTCACATGCAGTGATATCGCTGAAGGGAGAGACAGAGTAGGAGACAGAGAGGGAAGAGATTGTGGAGTGTGTGTGAGCGTGTGTGTGTGTACCTGTGTGTGTGTGAGCGTGTGTGTGTGAGTGTGTGTATCTGTGTGTGTGTGTTGCCGGGGGCTGGGTTGTGGGAGCAGTGAGCAGCGTATGGTTGTAATAACTTAGATAAACAAGCCAGAGGATCAGTCACTGAGCACACGCATGGCCTGACTCTGCCTCACTATGGATCTGTGCTGCTGTGTGTGTACGTGTGTGTGTGGATGTACGTGTGTGTGTGTACGTGTGTTTGCGTGACAGGGATAGACAGCGGAGAGGAAAGAGGGAGGGAGTCGGATCAGGGATTGAGGACTCAATTGTCCTCAAGCCAACGATTAGTGAGACCTGCCCACACTGAACCACGCTCTCACTTCCCTCTATCTCTCACTCTCCCTATCTCACTTCCCCTCTCTCTCACTCTCTCTTTTTCTCACTCTGAAAGACCAGAAAGGCCTGTGTGTTTAATGCAGCTGGCTTCTTTACGGTGGCGATCAATAGCAGCTAGTCCTCGGGCTGTGTTTGAACGCGGTTTTCACTAATGACTGGTGCTGTGTGTTAATTGTTTTCACAAAGGGAGGGGCTTGTTATGCAAGGTTGATACAAGGGCACAGGGTTCATAAACGCGTTTGTAGCATTTCATGTGGCGCTTCATGACAGGGCGTTAGGTAACGGCGGTTTGACTGAGAAATCCCTGAAGCGACGTTAACTTAGCCAGATTCTTTGGTGACGGTGTAACCGGGGGAGGAAATCCACCCTGTGATAGGATTTTAGGAGAAATATTCTACTACCGATATAACATCAGATAAGACGTGCAGTTGCTCCCATGCTTTTTAAAACTATATATATTTCTCTTATAGAGATGAAGACAGAATGACAAAATGTCTAAATTTGTATTTCATGAACGTCGTTTTGGGGTAAAAGCGTCTGCTAAATGAATAACGTGTGAAGAGTGTTTGAGCTACAAGTGAACGGCAGCTATCCCAAACATTCTTATAATTTTTCCTGAAGGCGGGGAAGGATCCTGGGGTGAATAACGTCCGCTGCTTCATGAATAACAAAAGCGCAAAACTCAAACTTCAGCCTCTCGCCAGGTCCTACCAATGAGCGTGCCGCACTTCCCACCGTGACCAATGGCAGCGTCGCTGAACACGGCTGCGCAGGCGTGTGAAGGGTGCTCCTGTTGAAAGTCTCCAGGTTATTGTGCTGCTGGACGGAGGAGTTAGGGAGAGAGCAAGAGTTTCGGGGAGGGAAACCTGACAACGGAAGAAAATACTTTATACGATAGGTTTGTCACACTGAAGTAAATCATATACTTATACTATCAGTAATTCTGAGTTGTTTATGGGATTTATCAAGGACATGGTCTATCTTGACGCGGTTTTTGGTGCCGGAGTCTACTTGTTACCTTTCACGGAAAGCGACTGATAACTTCATGGCTTTGACAGTGACGGACCAAAGCAGCAAATTAAACGGACCATCGACAATTTACAGTTGGATTTGCGCACGGAGAGAAGTCCAACACGGCAAAAGGAACACCGGTACGATGCAACCTAAGGACACGGAATACTCCACGGACGGTTTGCCCAAAGCGTTTCTACACAGTTTGCGGACACTGTTTGACATACTAGACGATGGGAAAAAAGGCTATGTGCACATCTCGGAGATTGAGAGCCGATGGCAGGGAGCGGACACGCGGGACTTGCCCGGCGGGGTTCTGGAGTGCCTGAGGCGGGTTACACCACCTCACGGGTGCCTGACGTTTGAGCGCTTCGTGGCGGGGCTCAGGTACTCGATGCTCAACCCGGACAACCGCCACGTGAAGGCCCAGGCTACTGTGCTCCCGCAACAGGCGCATCCACATCCTAAACAGCATCTGTTACCGCCGCAGAAACCAGCGCCTCTCTCAGCGTGCAGCGTAGCGACACGGAACGAAAACAAAGTTCGTCCTCTTGGTCCAAGCAACGGGATCAATATACAGCACCGCGCAACGTCTCTTCAGAGCCGGTCCAGACACGAGGACGGCGGTACCGGATACCCCACAGGTGGTGGTCCCACGCGGTACAACAATGTGGGTTTTGAGAGAACCGGCAGAAGTTTAGAACGGATTCCCATCGTGCCTGAAAGCGGGATATACCGAACGGAGTCGGTTCGTGTTGGTAAACAGGCGCAGGCGCAGCAGTGCAGAGTCCGCTCCATAGAGTCCCTCGCGCTCGAGGCTCCACAGCTCCAAAAACCATGTAAGTTGATCTTCACTCGTGAGCGCGTCCGCCGTCTAATCAGATCTATCAGAACAGGGCCTGTATTCATGTGAGGGAATTTTATTTCATATTTGGAACGCGGGTCTCTAATATGACCAAATGTATGTGACAGTCATCGATATTCACGACTAACCTACTAACCCCGCGGACGAGTGGCTGTGAGAAGGGGGTTGACTTGATTCCGTGTTTTTTCAGCTCGTTATCAGGCGGTAGTTAAAACAAGTGTTCTGTTACGACGGTGGAGCTCACATCTCTGGTAATCAGATGAGATGGGTTACAGGCGGGTCAACACGCGCTGCTGCCTGAGCACGCGCACAGTCACACTGTGCGCTGTGACTAGCGCTCTCCCTCCCTCCCCAGGTGAGAAGCCCTCCCTGCCAGCAGCAGTCTGGTGGGCAGTTGGAGACAGATGCTACATGAAAGTATAGGGCCAGAGCCCCCCCCCCCCAGGCTCACCAGAGCCGCCCCCCCCCCCCCCAGGCTCACCAGAGCCTGTACTCATGGTGAGGCTAACAGTGAGCAGCCACTCATGACATCAGAGCCCTGATAGGCCTGCTAAATTACTCAGCTCCAGCCAAGGGTGTGTAATTGAATAATTGACCTCTTTCAAAACAGTGGGTTTGTGTGGGCCTGTTGGCGTATGTGGGGTTGTGCCTGCAAGCGTGTGTGTGTGTGCACATGACAGCACGAGAGCAGTGACATCCCAGTCCAGCTCTGGCCTGGTGGGGTTAGGGGACCAATCAGAAGTGTGGGTCCAGGTCACGTGACCAGAAGCGTGGTGGTGGCATGGTCTTCTGAGGTAGGGAGGCTGGTGAGAGGGAGTAGATGTCTGTAGTTCTAATAGTCCTGCTACTGAGGGGGGGAGAGTGTGTGTGGTGGGGGGGAGAGTGTGTTTAGTGTGGGACAGAGCAGGAGTGTGTGTGACATGTGACAAGTGTGTGTGTGTGTGTGTGAGACGGGAGTGAGGACCTGTCACAGCATGCAGATCTAACTGCTGCTGTGAGGAGAGAGGAACATGCCTCAGGGTTAGGCTTCTGCCTGCGCCGGGAGGCAGGTATGCATAGACACACACACTAAGACACATACATACACAAACACACACACTCTCTTTCTGTTTCTTAGTCACCTTTCTGAACCCCCCCCCCCCCCCACCCAGACCTGTCATTGTGTCATGTCTTCACGGTGAGCTCACCCAGATAAGGACATTCTTCTTCTGCCGTTAGTGCTGAAGGCACCATGACATCATCTGCAGATAGGAGGACTATAAACAGCAATGAACCTCCAGTAGAACAGCCTGGCTTGGAGCCAAGGATCTAGACCTCAGCTCCATATAATCTAGGCTGTTTCTGGCGAGTTCAGTTTAGAGACTAGCTCCCTCCTGTGGTTGGTGTAGTTACTGCGGTGTCACTGTGGGGAAGGAGAGGGCTTCTCACTTGTTTTTTATTTAACTTTTTTGCGAAAATTGCTTTTCAACGGTTCAAAGAGGAGAGGAGGAGAGGAGAACAGAGAAGCCTAAAGCAGAGCAGAGTACAGTAGTACTCATCAATGATGCAAACATTTTGTCACCCCTTTTTTCAAAAATACGTTTAATCCTTTCAAAAATATATAAAAAAATATATATACAGTGAAAGGAGAGCAGAGCAGAGGAGAGGAGGGGCGAACAGAGCCTAACCTCAACCTTAACCTCAACCCTAACCCGAACTACACCACCAGCAAGACCCACGCAGGAGAGGGAGGAAATCAGGAAGGAATCTGTTCTCTGATCACTGCATCCTCTTCTCTCATTGGTTTAGGTGTAGCGGAGGCGGGGCTGCCGAGATCTCAGAGCGAATCAGCAACAGGATTCACCGGCTCCAGACGACATGGGCGGAGCCGGGACGAGCCGAGACGTCACACCATCTCCAACGGAGTCGACTATGGACTGGTACATTACATTTACATTTAGTCATTTAGCAGACGCTCTTATCCAGAGCGACTTACAGTAAGTACAGGGACATTCCCCCGAGGCAAGTAGGGTGAAGTGCCTTGCCCAAGGACACAACATCAGTTGGCATGACCGGGAATCGAACTGGCAACCTTCAGATTACTAGCCCGACTCCCTCACTGGTACACACACACAGACATATACACCTATACACACACACACACACACACACACACACACACACACACACACACACACACACACACACATACGACTTTGATGTTTGCGTAAAGGTCCACTTTGACACCATCGTTAGTGGAGGAATTGTATATGCAAGCGTAGTAAAGGAGGGTTTTCAGTCATAGATAAGAACAACTTCAAACTAGGAAGGTCTCTCTCTCTAGCACTCTCTCTATTATCTCTCTTTCTATTCGCTCTCTCTCTTTTTCAACTGGCCAGCGTCCAACATTCTCTACTCCCCATTCAAGCCCCCTCCCTCTCCTCCGCCCCCTGTCTCTCTCTGTGCTTCCCTGGTCCAACCCCCTCTAACTCTCTCTCTCTCTCTCTCTCTCTCCCCCAGCCTCACATTTCTAATTTTCCCGTGAGCCTGCTCACTTCCTCCCCCCATCTCTCTCCAACTTTTTCTCTCCAGCTTTCTCTCTCTAGCTCTCTCCCTCTCCTTCACACTATTTCCTTCCACTCCCTCTCTCCGTCTGAACCAGTAGAGGTACCAGCCTCCCTCCCCCTCCCTCCCCCCTCCCTGCCCCCTCCCCCGGGCCTCCAGTCCTCATGGTGTTGAGCCGGGTCGGGCCCAGGGGTGTGGGCCTGGAAGCAGGGGGCTCGCCTGGCCGGCCCGGCCCAGCCTGGACTGCAGTCTGGGCAGCCTACACCACTGTCTTCGTACCTCTCAGCAGCAGTCTGTACAGCAGCAAGGCACTCCAGTTTTTCCTCTGGGTGAGTTGGGACAAAAGATTCTTCTGGACTGTTGGCAGATGGGCGATAGGTGAGATGGTGTCCTGGACTGGTCCGTGAGGGGTTAACATTGTGTTTAACCTCCGCTTGATGTGGCTGGTTGGGTCAGTGTTTCACTGTGGGGTCAGGGGAAGATACCAGAGACTTTACGATGCAAGCTGGAATATTTGGACGGTTTTGTGTTGTTATATGTGCTGATTCTGTTTCTCTATGCCAGTTAGCTCTCATATCTCTATCGGGGTGCTGTAGTGTGCTGGTTATCAGTGCGTGTGTCCTGAGGCCTTGTTAGGCGTGTGTTTGTGGTATTGATGAGCTGGGAGATCTGCTTGTGTGTTTGTGGTATTGATGAGCTGAGAGATCTGCTTGTGTGTTTGTGGTATTGATGAGCTGAGAGATCTGCTTGTGTGTTTGTGGTATTGATGAGCTGAGAGGTCTGCCCTGCTGTTCTGACAGATAAACAGGCTGCTTGTGTCCCACATGGTTTGTGTTGTTCTCGGGTGTTTGGCCAGAGAGAGGGGGTGCTGGCGTCCTTCACACCCAGCTATGATGCCACACCCCCCTCACCCCTTGTTTGTTCCACACTCTTGTTATCACTGTTTTATGATTTAGTTTCCCTGTTCTGTGCCCCCATCACAGTTTTATAGAGTGGATCTTCCTGTGGGACCACTTCCACTCAAACAGCCAGTGGGTCAGGCATTATTCCAGTCTCCCCCTCTCTCTGTTCTCTCTCATTCTCTTTCACCCCTCCCTCTCTCCCTCTCTCCCTCTGTCCCTCTCAGTGTGTTCTCCCTCGTTCTCTTTCACTCCCTCTCGACCCATTGTGGAGCTAGTGAAGGGGGGTGTTTAGAATGCACTGGGGGGGGGGGGGGGGGGAGGGGGAGGGAGGGGAGAGGTGAGCTCCAGCCCTCCCCAGCTCTCACACCATCAGCACAGACACAAGTTTAGCTGATTCTCTGCTACGCTGTAGAAGCACACACAGGCCCCAGATGGAGAGAGGGGGGGAGGGGGAGAGAGAGAGAGAGAGAGAGAGGGGTTGTATCAGACCAGGTGGCTGGAGGCCAGGAACACTGCCCGTTGCCGTAGCGGAGCGCCATGGGGACAGCATGGTTGCCGTGGGGACAGCCTGGTCAGCAGAACATCGCAGCGCAGCAGAGGCCTGCTCCTCCCTGAAGTTACCATGACAACAGGCCTGGACACTCCTCCAAACAGAGAGGGGGGGGGGGGAGCAGGAGGAGAAAGGGGAGGGCAGGAGGAGGAGTGGAAAGAGGTTGGTGGGAGGGAGGGAGGGGCCATTGTCTCTGGGGACAAAAGGGGACCGCCACAGATGCTGTGTTGTACGTAGCTGAGGACCAAACAATACAGACATGAAACAGACAACATGAATGTAGAATGTGTGTTTGTGTCAGATAGACAGAATGTACAGAGAGACTGTGAGTGTGGACAGAGAGAGAAACTGAGGCTGTGTGTGTGTGTGTAACCTAACCCTCCTGCTTGTGGTGCAGCTGAAGAGGATGAAGGAGCAGGAGCAGGAGAAGGACTCCCTGCTGGCGGGGCTGGAGGTGCTGGACCAGGCCAGGGACTGGTACCAGAGCCAGATCCAGCACCTGGCTGAGAGGCAGAGGCTGGTGGGCCAGGGCAGCGCCTGCACGGTGAGACCACCAGCAGCACCCAGGGAACCTTCTAGAACTGCAGGGTTCTAGAACTGCAGGGTTCTAGAACTGCAGGGTTCTAGAACTGCAGGGTTCTAGAACTGCAGGGTTCTAGAACTGCAGGGTTCTAGAACTGCAGGGTTCTAGAACTGCAGGATCCCAGTGATCAGTCACTTAACTGCAGCAGCATGACTCAGTACAATGTTGTTATGGATTCATTTTCTATTCCTCTTTTTCTTATCAGGATTTTTTCACAGAATCCAATCAAAGCCGCATGAATGTTCTGATTCCTAAACTTCAGGAAGTCAACCGCTGCCTTAATGACCTAATTTCCTGTTCTGGAATGGTGAGTGTTGATGACCCGTAGCTGTGAACTGTTGTATCTGGTTTCCCCAGAAACATCCATTAGTCAGCCTACATCACCATGGAGTAGTGAAGGTCCATTTGAATTCCATCAGCTCACTCTTCACTTACGGTGGTGAATGAATGCTTGAGTGTGACCCCTGAGCACAGTGGTGCTGGAGATGCTCTGCATGTTCCCTGAGCACAGTGGTGCTGGAGATGCTCTGCATGTTCCCTGAGCACAGTGGTGCTGGAGATGCTCTGCATGTTCCCTGAGCACAGTGGTGCTGGAGATGCTCTGTGTTTCCTGAGTAGTGTTTACCTCCAGGCACAGCATAAACAAATACTGTTGCGTTATAATAATGCGAATAATGATTCTGTAATCTCTCCCTTTCTCTGTTTCTCGGGGTCTGTTTCTGTCCCCCCCCCCCCCCCCCCCCCAGTCGTTCCCCTGTTCCCAGACCGCAGGTCTCTCCAGCAGTGCTCAGCCAGCAGCCCCCGCCCCCCCTCAAGCCATCCAGAGACTGAAGGACCAGAACCGCCTTCTCACCCAGGTACCCAGACACGCCCTCACTTACAGTCTCACGGTGATATCCTGACTGCTTTCTGACCTCTACCTCCTCACATCCTCACCTCCTCCTCTCCTCACCTCCTCCTCTCCTGTGCAGGAGGTGACAGATAAGAGTGAGAGGATTACCCAGCTGGAGCAGGAGAAGTCCGCCCTGATCAAGCAGCTGTTTGAGGCTCGTGCCCGCAGCACCCACGACAGCAGCACCATGGACTCCACCTTCATCTGACCCCGTGCCTGGACCCGGAAGTCACCACACTACCGCCAGGAAGTGACCACTCGAAAACCAGAAACTGACAATGCAACCAGGAACTGATCATTCACACAGGATTCTGGAGTTCCAACCGTGTTCAAGCCACTCCACAGACCCCCCCCCCCCCCACTCCATCTTAACACCTGAACACTCCTTCTTTAGACTCCTCCCCTTCCTGAACACTCCTTTCTTAGATAGACTCCTCCCCTTCCTGAACACTCCCTTTCCTGAACACTCCTTTCAGGGAAGGGTCTAGACTCCTCCCCTTCCTGAACATTTCTTCTAGGGAGGGGTCTAGGGGGTCAACCATATGCCTCCTGGCCTCCCATTGGTCCAGCTGGATCTCAGCTCTCTTACAGGGGGAGGGGCTTCTCCTGGAACCATGTGACCAGATCCCTCCCTGGGATCTGATTGGATCCATGGAACTCATCACTCCTAGAAACGTTGTTTACGCTCACTGCCCAGTATAAGCTATCTGATGACAGACTTCCTCTAAAACCACCAGTCACTCCAGTCCCCCCTGGGTCAGTGTGACCTAGCGTGACCCCGGTCTGACCCCGGTCTGACCCCAGCGTGACCCCTCGTCACTCCCACAGCTGAGGGGGGGGGGGGGGGTATCTCACTGGAGTGATGCGTCACTTTTTCAAATGTTTATAAACATACACATTTGATTTGCTGTGACTTCCACCTGTAACTTTTCATTTTATATAAATATATATATACCTTCATCTAAGTACTTTAAGAGGAGCCACTCTTGCTCAACTATACTCTACACAGGTATTCTGGTGTAAAGTTTGTATGTGCTAGACGTTGTTTAAAGAGGATGTCTTGAGATGACGTTGGATGTGTTTACGAACCCTAGGAAGCCCTGGGGCTGAGATTAGGTGTCAATTTAGATTACGGTTTCCTTTGAAACTGTCCTGTGAAGATGTGTTTACGGTTGAGGTCCTGAAAGGGCCTGCTGATCGATCCTAAACACAGTAAACAAGTAGAAGCAACTGCACGTTGCCCGGTCTGTGTGAAATACACAAGACCTGGAGGAATAGAGATACCGCCATTTCTAGTAAATAGAAAAAAAAGCAAGTAAATGTAATGAAAGTGATTCGGCTTCACCCGTCGGAGACACGACAAACAACCTAGAAGCCGTGGAGACGAGGGGAGAGTGTAGCAGAGAAGATGGCATGTTGAAGAAACTTGAAGAGGAGAGGGGGGGGGGGGAGGGCGGGGGGGCAGGGCTCAGGGGGGGGGGGCTCAGGGGAGAGGTGTTCTTGGCTGATATATGAACGTGTCCTAAAGGCCGCAATATGCTTCTGCGTCTCCGTTTACGGATGGGTGGGCGCACGGATAGACTGCGTTTATGGTTCTCCGTAGGCTGTGGGTGCTGAAAACAATTCACCGCCAGAAGAGTAGGTGGCGCAACGTTTTTTTGTAAATCGTCGTGGAGTGTTTATTTACCTAGGTTATCGAGAAGTCGGAGCAAATTTACAAATTAGCCGTTTCATCAATAAAATACGCACATTTTCAGCAACTACATTGCCCATTTATCGTCACATTTTAATTCAGATGCTGATTTACATGTACTGTTTAGCTGAAATATGAATTGTGAAAACTTACAGCAATGGCGGTCAAAGGATTCTGTTCGTCCTGTTTATCCCGGCAACCCCGCCCCTGACGCAAGCGATTCTTAATACTGACCAATCACAGCCAAGGGGGTCTCCGTAGCTCTCCGTCGCTCACGACGGATAGTTAGAAAATTCAGGAGGTGCACGTCGAGCTCTCCGAGGGTTGACGGAGAGCTCGTAGAGGGCGTTCCTCGGAGAAGAGGGCGTCCCCATGTGTCCGTTTTTCGAAAAACGCAGAAGCATATATAACCCTAAGCCTCCCCAGCTCCCCAGCGCTGGCCGTAAAGCACCAGACCCGCAGACATGCTCGTCCTTCCACTGGTCTTGTCTGGCAGCCATCTTGTCAGATTGACCTCCCAGTTCCCCTGCCCCCCCCGCCCCCGCATGAGGAACATGTTTAAAGGTGCTGTTGGGCATCCCCCCCGCATGAGGAACATGTTTAAAGGTGCTGTTGGGCATCTTCTCTCCATGATGTATCGTGTTTACCCTTGTGGACATTTCTCTGCTTTCCTCTTCCACTCATGTGTCACAGGGTCTGTAAGTACTCCAGCAGGATTCCTACTGGGGGGTTTGAAAATCTAATGTAGTTTTTAGTTGCACAAAGATTTCTTCATTTAGAAATCATGTACCTTATTTCATGAACATTGTGTACTTGTGGAGTTGGACTGTGCTCTACCACATGGCTTCATCCTGTCCGCCTCCTCACCTGGCTGTGGAACATTGCATCATATTCAGCCTCCCGCTCACATGTTTGTGTGGTGAGGTGTGTTGACTATAGGTGTGTTTTAACATGTTCAGCCCTTGAGTGTCTTTTTCCATGAAGGGGAGGTAGACGACTCGTTAGGCACCGCGAGGAACATCCTTGGAATTGTTGTAAGATCCAGAGGACATGATGTCATCAATAGAGATTTTTTTGGGCTGAACTTGTTGCCAGGGAAACCAACTGTGTGTGTGTGTGTGTGTGTGTAGAGAGAGACAACCTAGGCAAATCTGCTGATCTATTCAGCCCTGTTGTGTGAGTTATTTGCCTGTAATTAGCTACACCAAACTATCCCTCACAGTACAGTTTAACAATGAACGAGTTGTGACTGCTTTTGTTTGCAATTTGTTGTTTTATGATCAAATTAAAAGAACAAAAAAAAGTTTCCAAAGCTTAATTGAACGTTGTGTGTAACAGCAAAGTAGACAACTGGACAATGAGCAGGCTTGTTGTAGAGACCAGACCAGGGTGAAACAGGCTAAACTAGACCAAAGCATAAGATCCTCAAATGGCTGAGCGGTGAGAGAATCGGGCTAGTAATCCGAAGGTTACCAGTTCGATTCCCGGTCATGCCAACTGACGCTGTGTCCTTGGGCAAGGTACTTCACCCTACTTGCCTCGGGGGAATGTCCCTGTACTTACTGTAAGTCGCTCTGGATAAGAGCGTCTGCTAAATGACTAAATGTAAATGTAAATACATGGTGGTTGGAGTCAAGGAATCGTCTGTAATTATCAGGCCGAGCAGAAACATCTCAACACTTACATTTACAAGTTAATGTCACTGCACAATGGGATCACGTTACATAATCCATCCAGTATATTTAATTAGCACTCTCAGATTAGATTAGAGTCAGAAGGATAAGGTTTTAATCTAGATTATAATCCTTTTTGGCCAGGCCATGTAAGAGTCAGGGAGAGCCTCATAAATTGCTGTAATTACTGGCTTGTCTACCAGAAAGTTTTATAGATGTGAGGGTTTAGTCGTGTTTCCTGGTGAGTCAGGTGGCTGAGCGGTTAGGGAAGCAGGCTTGTAATCAGAAGGTTACCAGTTCGATTCCCGGCTGTGCCAGATGACGTTGTGTCCTTGGGCAAGGCACTTCACCCTACTTGCCTCGGGGGAATGTCCCTGTACTTACTGTAAGTCGCTCTGGATAAGAGCGTCTGCTAAATGACTAAATGTAAATGTAAATGTTTCCTCTGATGTGTAAGAATGTGTTGAACCTTCAGACTAGTTCCTGCTCCGCCGGGCTGAAACAGACCAGCTGACAACATGAGGTCGGACGTAGCTGAAAATGATCTCCTCCCAAAGCAGTAATGCCCTCGAATTAGCAACTAATTATAATAACACATGATGAACCCTTTTTTATCTTGTGGCAGTCTCAGTTTGAGACGTTGTAAGACTTCCTCTGTGTGGCGGTCAGAGAAGCACTTGTTTAGACGTTCCTGTTTTGCTGGACAAAGTACGCAGGCAGAGACAGAGAGTGTGAGCCATGAAGCACAAGGCCCAGGGCCCAGGTCGGACTTGAACCCAGGCTGCTGTTGTAAGGCTTCACTAACCCTGTGAGCCTCCACGGGGCACACTAACCCGGTGAGCCTCCACGGGGCACACTAACCCTGTGAGCCTCCACGGGGCACACTAACCCTGTGAGCCTCCACGCTGCACACTAACCCAGTGAGCCTCCACGCTGCACACCAACCCAGTGAGCCTCCACGCTGCACACTAACCCTGTGAGCCTCCACGCTGCACACTAACCCAGTGAGCCTCCACGCTGCACACTAACCCTGTGAGCCTCCACGCTGCACACTAACCCGGTGAGCCTCCACGGGGCACACTAACCCGGGGAGCCTCCACGGGGCACCCTAACCCTGTGAGCCTCCACGGGGCACACTAACCCTGTGAGCCTCCACGCTGCACACTAACCCTGTGAGCCTCCACGCTGCACACTAACCCTGTGAGCCTCCACGCTGCACACTAACCCGGGGAGCCTCCACGCTGCACACTAACCCTGTGAGCCTCCACGGGGCACCCTAACCCTGTGAGCCTCCACGGGGCACACTAACCCTGTGAGCCTCCACGCTGCACACTAACCCTGTGAGCCTCCACGCTGCACACTAACCCTGTGAGCCTCCACGCTGCACACTAACCCGGTGAGCCTCCACGGGGCACACTAACCCGGGGAGCCTCCACGGGGCACCCTAACCCTGTGAGCCTCCACGGGGCACACTAACCCTGTGAGCCTCCACGCTGCACACTAACCCTGTGAGCCTCCACGCTGCACACTAACCCTGTGAGCCTCCACGCTGCACACTAACCCGGGGAGCCTCCACGCTGCACACTAACCCTGTGAGCCTCCACGGGGCACCCTAACCCTGTGAGCCTCCACGGGGCACACTAACCCTGTGAGCCTCCACGCTGCACACTAACCCGGTGAGCCTCCACGCTGCACACTAACCCTGTGAGCCTCCACGCTGCACACTAACCCGGTGAGCCTCCACGGGGCACACTAACCCTGTGAGCCTCCACGCTGCACACTAACCCTGTGAGCCTCCACGCTGCACACTAACCCTGTGAGCCTCCACGCTGCACACTAACCCGGGGAGCCTCCACGCTGCACATTAACCCGGTGAGCCTCCACCAGAGATCCTCCTGTAACACGTTACACTTTGTTACAAAGCTGATCAGTCAAGCTTGTTGCATCAGTTGTTTACCACCAAATTTCCGTCAGGCACCAATGTTTTGTTGCATCACAGACGGTCTCGGTGAATGACAAATCTCCCCGATCAAACCCACCACTTCACCTTCTGTCTGCTTCTCCACTGCTACTTCAACACACACACACATACAAACCAAACAGATTTTAACGAAGCTGATGGAAAGACAATGCATGTTGGTTTATAATGTTTTTTTATGGAACTTTTACTAAACAGGATCTTTTCCAGTGTGCGGTGCCACATTTCCATGTTTGGTGTGTGCCGTCCCTGCAGGGGTGGGAGGGGCGGAGGGGCAGAGGGGCGGAGGGGCTGCTCCTGTGTAGGCGACTCAGTCACTCTCACCTGAGTCTCAGAGCTGGAGAGAGCGCAGGCCTTCAGCTCCTGACATCCGCAGACAAGGTAGGCTTTCTAATCCGTCTTTGCTGACATTTGCATGCAGTGCTCATTCAAATGGTTGAGTTCATATCAGCTGGGTTTCCGTGCATTGTTCTGTGTCATGGAGTTTGGTTAACTATCATTTTGATGAGGACATTTTTCCAACGCTGAAACCAAGGACTTTAATCAGACAATGTAAACTCATTGATAGTGGGTTTCTATATGGACAGCTTCGTCTCCCTGGATACAGAGATACCCTCGTACAAACAGAGAGTTAAAGTGTGTACATTAATGCAGAACGGAAGCTTTTATAAACTGGATTCTCTGGAAGAGAGGCAACAGACTGATGACACAGCATATTCTTTTACATTTTGACATCAGTTCACATCACTGTGAGCAGTCCTGCTAGATTTCACACCCTGACCACTTCTGGTTTCAGAAACAATCCAAAGAAAGTCTTTGCATGAGGAAACATGAGCATCTGAGCTGAGAGAATTCTGTCCGTCCGGTCGTGTTCTTCGGATCCAGACATCAGGTAAGAACGTGTCACGCGGCCGGCCGGTTCCTCCACAGAGAACAGAGACGCTTCGCATCACAAGGAGCAGCCCTCATTTGTTTGACGACCAAACAGAAAAGCCGTCAATGTTTGACAGGCTTTTAAACGGCAGTGATTGTGTTTTTCTTCTGTCCGTCGTTCAGATCCAGTCTTCCCCGTCCGCGATTGTCAGCATGGAAATGTTCTTCAACTCCTCCGTGCTCTTCATCTCCCTCCGGCCCGACAACCGCACGTCTGAGGTGCAGACCGTGTACGAGGGCTGCCAGCACATGCCTGCCGTCCTGATCTTCTACCTCGGGCTGCAGTTCATCAACATGTTCCTAGGGATCCCCGCCAACATCATGGTGCTGTGGCTCATGCGCAGGAACACGGGAGACTCGTCCACCTCGGACATCTTCATCCTGCACCTGGCCGTCCTCGACGTCTTCTTCTGCCTCATCCCTCCGCTGGAGTTTGCCAACCTGGTGTACCTGACCACCAGCAGCACCTGGTACGTGCTGCGCTTCTTCTACGGCATCAAGGACGCCTCTCCGCTCTTCCTGTCCTGCATCTGCCTGGACCGCTACATGGCCGTGCTGCACCCCATCACCTTCACCGAGTTGAAGGACCGGCGGCACCGCGCCGTGCTGGCCGGAGCCGTCTGGCTGGTCACGCTGGCCTACGCCTGCGCCAAGTGCGTGGGCAAAATCAGGAACTTCGAGAGGGTGTTCACGGTGATGATCCTGGGGGCGTTTGCGTTCATGGTGTTCTGCAACATCTCCATCCTCTGGGCGCTGCGGCGGTCGGGCCCCGGCCGGGACGAGATGCACCCGGTGAAGAAACGAGCCTTCAAGATGGTGGTGATCATCCTGGCCATCATCGTGGTTAACTACTTCCCCCCTGTGGCGCTGTTCCCCTTCCAGGACTACTACTCCCCGGACGTGTTCCGCTGCTACATCCATTACTTTGCGTTTGGCTTCATGGACATCAGCAGCAGCATCCAGCCTGTTCTCTACCTGTCTGGCAAGGACTTCACACGAGCCCCAGCGCTCTGCTGCAAGACCAGCCTTGGGTAACCACACGCACCAGGACACACACACACACTCTCTACACCAGGGGCTACACACACACACTCTCTACACCAGGGGCTACACACACACACTCTGTTCACCAGGGGCTACACACACACACTCTGTTCACCAGGGGCTACACACACACACTCTGTCCACCAGGGGCTACACACACACACACACACTTGCATACCAGTTTAAGGTAATGTTACACACTCTGCCAGGTGCTACACACACACACACACAGTGGAGCAAGACACAGTCACCCAGGGCTCGTATCATCTTACTGCTCTTGAAAGTCTGGCTGTAATAGATATAATGAAGTGAGGAACATGATGATGAAGTGAGGAACATGATGATGAAGTGAGGAACATGATGATGAAGTGAGGAACATGATGATGAAGTGAGGAACATGATGATGAAGTGAGGAACATGTTGATGAAGTGAGGAACATGATGATGAAGTGAGGAACATGATGATGAAGTGAGGAACATGATGATGAAGTGAGGAACATGATGATGAAGTGAGGAACATGATGATGAAGTGAGGAACATGATGATGAAGTGAGGAACATGATGATGAAGTGAGGAACATGATGATGAAGTGAGGAACATGTTGGGGTGAACAGAAAATCTGGTGAAACCAGCTGTAGGACTCAAATATGGTCATGAGGAAATGTATGTTTAGATATTGTATTTGTATTGGAGAGATAAGTTTGCTGTATATGTGTGTACTTGTTTCTTCATATGTCTTGATGTTGCATTAAAAGGATTCAATTATAATACACATTTAGTGTCTAAATGATTTGGGTTCTGGTTACGGAATGAATCCGATGTTCAGTAGAACGGTGTAACCAGAGAGGAGGAGCTGTTTCCTGTCTGGAGAACCAGGTGTCTGAGGTGTTTCCTGTCTGGAGAACCAGGTGTCTGAGGTGTTTCCTGTCTGGAGAACCAGGTGTCTGAGGTGTTTCCTGTCTGGAGAAGCAGGTGTCTGAGGTGTTTCCTGTCTGGAGAACCAGGTGTCTGAGGTGTTTCCTGTCTGGAGAACCAGGTGTCTGAGGTGTTTGGAACACTTTGCTGTTTTATTCAGACCTGTACTACAAATAAAAACCTATTTCTAGGATCTCACTCTGTATAAATCCATAACACAAAAGCATTACATGTCACAATACATAGGCCAACTACATATGTCATTATATTTGAAGATATATAACATCTTATTCTTTTAAGACATTTCACGGTGGTGAAAACATGACAATTCAAAACAACATTAGTATTGTTACAATCATGGCCTTTGGGTGACTACAAAGACAGGCAAAACAACCGTGACTTCAACACTGATAACAAGGATGGTTAGTCTTGACTTGAACTCAAATCCACCACTGGAGATAACAGACTGACCCAGCATGTAGCAGCAGGTGAAAGCAGCAGGTGTCCACAGTACTAACATATCAGAGTCCTAACACTGCTGTTGTTCTGGGATACTAGTTAGCTGTGATTAGTAGATTATAGTACTGGTCCTTGAACAGGGAGGATTTGAGCAAAACCTCCAATAGATGCAAATTCAGAATAACATCTTTAGCTACTTAGTTTTTTCAATCATGAACTATAAATACAAATCTTCATATGATATATTGTTTTGCTTGTGGTGTTGCATAAACACCATCCAGTAACACAGTGGAGAGACACGAGTCTACTGCTCCTCAGGATGAACAGACACACGACACAGCAGGGCTGTGTTGCTCTGTGCACAGTCTCGGATGACAACTGAACTGTCAATACCGTCAGAGAACACTGATACAGCGATGGACAGTCATCATCATCATCATTACATCATCATCATCATCACTATTCCGTCCTCAGTCTCATCACTCCGTCAGGGTTCCCAGCTCCAGGGCAGCAGCGCCTCTCAGCTGTGTGTCTTCAGGTGTTTCTTCAGGGAGGACTGGTCGGTGTAGGTCTTGCCGCACTGCTGGCACTCGTGCAGTCTCTCTCTGGTGTGGACCAGCGCGTGCCTCTTCAGGTGCCCCGCCCGGCTGAAGGTCTTACTGCAGCAGGAGCAGCTGTACTTCTTCTCCCCCGTATGGGTCCTCAGGTGCAGCTTCAGGCTGCTCGTCACGCTGAACCTCTTCCCACACTCAGAGCAGGAGTAGGGCTTCTCTCCTGTGTGCATGCGCTTGTGGATGGTGAGGTGTCCCGCCTGGCTGAAGGTCTTCTCACACTGGTCGCAGTGGAAGGGCCTCTCTCCAGTGTGGATCCTGTAGTGCGTCTTCAGGTCCCCCATGTTGTTGAATCTCTTCCCGCACTGGCCGCAGCAGTAGGGCTTCTCCCCGGTGTGGATCCTCTCGTGGATCTTCAGGTTCCCGGCGTTGCTGAAGGTTTTGCCGCAAACTTTGCAGCTGTACGGTCTTTCTCCCGTGTGAGTTCGTAGGTGGACTTTCAGCTGGTTGTGCTCGCTGAAACACTTCCCGCAGGACGCGTAGGGGCAGCAGTACGGTCTCTCGCCGGTGTGGGTGCGCTTGTGTATCCTCAGCTGGCCCGCGTGGCTGTAGGTCTTCTCACAGAGGTTGCAGCTGTACGGTCTCTCGCCAGTGTGCGTGCGTCGGTGAGACCGGAGGAGGTCGGCGCGGCGGAAGGTTTTGCTGCAGTAGCTGCAGCGATGGAGCTTGTCCTCTCCGTGACTCCTCTGGTGGGCGCTGAGGGAGGACTTACAGCTGTAGGTCTTCTCACACAGGGAGCAGGGGAACACCCCTCTGGGGGGTTCTTCCCAACCTGGCAACGCAGAGTTCGAGATGCCCGAAAGGTCCTGCTTCCTGTCCTCCAGGAAGTAGTTCTCCTGAGTCATGGTGGAGCGGTCCTGGTCAGGGGGAAGTGGGAGGTGCTTCCTGCTGTCCTGGGGCAGCTCTGCTCCACCACGCTCCACCCCAACCCCAACTTCCTGCGTTTCCGACTTCACAAAATGGTCGCCCTCATCCTCGCTTTCCTCCGTGGTGACGTAGCTGCCGGGGACCACGGTGACCCTGACGATGCTGTCGCCGTCAGTGGAGTCGTCTTCTGGTCCGGACGCTGACTGAAGAGGGGCGTGATCTACGTAGTTCGCCTCCGAGACCTCCATCTTGATTGGCTTGGCGACGAGGTTGAGAGGGGAGAGAGGCTGGGAGAGATCGATGGCGCAGGAGTTTTCAGCATCAGGGTCGCTTTTCATGAAGAGAGGAACTGTTAGGGTGGACACAGATGCAATTTTAGCAAGAGCGGGCAGAGGTGAACATGTTTTTATCCCTCTCCTGTTGGCTCCGTGTGTTCTGTTGGCGCTGGTTGCGTTGCTGCTGTCTGTTGGAGACAGAGGGTCAGAGTGGAGAGCAGCTTCATAGCGACTGTCTGTAACAGAAGAGACAGCGTCAGGCAGCTCATTATGAACGAGTTAGGCTAAACGTATTTGGCTGGTTGTTTACCCGATTATCAACAACAAAAACTGAGTTGTGAGCCACTTGTGATCGAAAAGTTTTTATTTGAAACTGTGTCGCTGCCTGAAATGTATGTTAGCTGGCCGCAACACCGTAACTTCAACACAACACAAAGCTCAGGGCGAGAAGCTGTGTATGATCGACGCCCTCCTCCAAATCACCCATTTGGCAGTTTACTGTAGCCTATACATAGTACAGTAGAGGCTGTAGAAATGTACCTCGGTTATTCCCCTCCTCGCGTAGCCTTCGCTTTAGATCTTTATTTTCTGCTTCAATTCTAAGAATTGTACCCTGGTACTCAGACAAGGTCTCATCTACTGAGTCAAGTATGTCACTCACTGTCGCTCTAAAAATCTCATTCAGAGATGACTCTAAGAACATCTTTAAGTCGTTTGATTTGGTCATAATTGGCCAATGAAAAATATATGTGAAAATACACTCTAAAGAGGTAACTTGACGAGTGGGTTCGTACAGTGATGCTGCCGTATACGGAACAAACAAAGACGGCGTCGCATGAAAATGACGTAGACACCGTTTCCTTGTTTCTCGCTCAGGTCTTGATGGTCCGCGATCACCCGGTTACCGCCTCCGCAGTTCAGGAGTGGACATTGCTGCCGTAGGATCACTAGCTGAGTAACACCTGGCAGGTAGCTAGCTTTAGGCACTGTACATCTTATCTGCACTACTGTTGCAGTTTGTGTTGACGTTATCAGCAGTAGATGCACAACCCCAACGTGGATATTTAACGTAATACGTTTATTTAACTCTGTGGAGCGTTTGGAACGTCTCGTTTTGACCGTCTCGTTGCGCTCAGACCAAACTTTTAAAAGTAACAACTTCTTTGACTTAAAAATAAGGCCAAAGCCTCAGCGCAAGGTAGGCCACTGCAGAGTTGTGTTAGCTGGATTCTCAGCAGACGGTTTTGGGCGATTTGTTGTGAGTTTATGGAACGCCAGTGTGTACACACTGAGTAAATCCATCAGAGGATGCCTGTTGAAACTCCTCACTCCTCGGTGTTGCTCGGCGGTTTAGGAATGAAGCCAGACCTCTCTCCGTGACCCGGGGGAGTGGCAGGGCCGGTCCTCTCAGGTGTCTTAGTCCTCGCAGGCTGTCTGCCAATCACAATGAATCCTTTCTTTACCTTTTTCTGTTGTCTCTTGTCAGTGTTCCCTCCTCCTCGAGCCCTCCTCCCCTTCTGTCGTGTTTCCAAGACACATCCGCGTTACAGCGGGGCAGAGGGAGCGGAAGTTTGAAGTATCTAGTTAGCTGGAGGAGGAGTGACACGTTAAAGACCTCTGGGTACCCCAGGTGATGGTGAGTTTACAGCTTGTTTTGTGCTCGCGTGTGAGAGTATTTGTTTGTGTGCGTGCGTCTGTGCTTGCGTGTGAGAGTATTTGTCTGTGTGTCTGTGCCCACGTGTGAGACAGGCTTCTGAAGGTTCACCCTGTGTTCTAAACTGTGTGTGTGCCTCTGCGCTTGTGTGCGTAAGTATGTGTGTGTCTGTGTACATGCGTGTGCGAGGCAGAAAGATGTGTGTGTGTGGACCGCTGCCTTGCTCCAGAGCTGTAGAGACAGCAGGCTTCTGTAAGCTCTGCTAGCTGATTGATCATATGATGTCCTTAGGGAGGGGAAGCTAAACATCAAACTACTTTTACTGTTTGTTATTTATTGACTGCATTTGTAACATTACAGTCTTTTGTGTGTGAGTTCCAGTGGAGTTTATATTTATTTCTGAATATGTTGAATGTTTTGATGTCTGTTATGTCGTCTGGTTTGGATCAGTGGCATCTCAACGCACAGCTGTGCAGAGTCACATGCAGAATCTTTATCTGTTCAGTGTTTACAGTTACATCTGACTTTGTTATTCATTCAGCTTTTATCCAGAGCGGCGTACTGATGGTGCATCTAGCAGACGCGGCAGAAGACCAGGGGTCAGGAGAGGTTAGAGGAGGTGACAGATCTCTGAGATGTTATCTACAGGGGTCAGGAGAGGTTAGAGGAGGTGACAGAGGTCTGAGATGTTATCTACAGGGGTCAGGAGAGGTTAGAGGAGGTGACAGAGGTCTGAGATGTTATCTACAGGGGTCAGGAGAGGTTAGAGGAGGTGATAGGTCTGAGATGTTATCTACAGGGGTCAGGAGAGGTTAGAGGAGGTGATAGGTCTGAGATGTTATCTACAGGGGTCAGGAGAGGTTAGAGGATGTGATAGGTCTGAGTTGTTATCTACAGGGGTCAGAAGAGGTTAGAGGAGGTGACAGAGGTCTGAGATGTGCTTACCTGCAGGAGACACAGGGGACCGGCTCAACACTATTTTTGGTCTCAGCTACTTTGTTTCCCCTTGCAGATAGTACCTCCTCATAGTCGTCATAGCGATAGTGCTCCCTCATAGTCGTCATAGCGATGGTACCCTAGAAGACTTCTGGATAGTCGTCATAGCGATGGTACACTAGAAGACTTCTGGATAGTCGTTATAGCGATGGTACCCTAGAAGACTCCTGGATAGGAGACACTCAGAGCAGGGTTGTGCAACAATGACGCAATGACGATCCTCTCTAACCAATCAGAAGTCTGCAGTGTTTTCACACAGTAGGACAGAGGTTGTCACTGACAGAGATCTAGATTAATAACTAAAGTGTTGTTAATCCAAACAGAGGATGAGTGGAGCCTGTGTGTGTTTAAGATGACCTATGAATTACTGGTGACTGAGTGTGTTTGTGGTTCATCCTACGCTATGATGATGTATGATGATGTGGAGTCAGGTGGCTGAGCGGTTAGAGAAACGGGCTAGTAATCTGAAGGTTGCCAGTTCGATTCCCTGGCTGTGCCAAAGGATAATAGCGTCTGCTAAATGACTAAATGTAAATGTATGCAGCCTACACACACACACACACACACTCGTACGCGCACACACACACACACACACACACACACACACACACACACACACACACACACACACACACACACACATGAATCTCTGGTTCATCTGGAGGAAGTTAGCCTGTCCTCCCTTTTTCCTCTGTTTCCAAACCGTCTTGGCTCACTGTACAGAGGTTCTTGCACCCTAACAGGAAGTGATAAGCGAGCACCAGCACAGGAAGTGTGCCCAGTAGCTGTGCCGGATGTGGGTTTCTGTGACGTAGAGAGAGAGAGGGGGGGGGAGAGAGAGACAGAGAGTAGGTGAGACAGAGAGAGAGAGCGGGGGAGAGAAAGAGTAGGTGAAACAGAGAGAGAGAGAAAGAGAGAGAGAGAGCGGGGGAGAGAGAGAGTAGGTGAGACAGAGAGAGAGCGAGAGAGACAGAGAGAGCGGGGGAGAGAGACAGAGAGAGAGACAGTGGATGAGACAGAAAGAGAGCGGGGGATATTGCAGCATCAGGTTATGTTCTAATGAGCTGCAGAGATGTTGAGCTGAGAGAGTTGAACATCAGCCTCCTTCCTGTGTGGTTAGATGCTGGTAACGTCTGGACTGCTAACTGGTGCATGCCGGTGTTAGCTCAGACAGACAGCTGTCCATCTGAGGAGGACGTTTAGTCACCCTGCTAACCCCCGCACCTCCCCACCCTTCTCTCTTAATCTTAGTTCTGCACCTTCTCTCTCTCTCTCTCTCTCTCTCTCTCTCTCTCTCTCTCTCTCTCTCTCTCTCTCACACACACACACCCTCTATGTCTCCCCCCTCTCTCTGTCTCACTGTCATACACACTTCCTCTCTCTCTCCCTCACACACACACTATCTCTCTCTCTCATACACTCTCTCCCCCCTCTCCCTCACACACTCTCTATATCTCTCACCCTCTCTCTCTCCTGTGTGGTCAGGAAGTATTCGTTAGGCTGACGTGGAAGCGAGAGTGAGTGTGGAGAACATCCGTGGTGCCGCGCCATCGTGAGACGACGGAACCGGTTTCATCTTCCTCAAAACAGCTTCCTTTGTTTTGATGAAAGCGACTGTCCGTGCTGACTTGTGAGTCCAGTTAGAAGTGCATCTCTACGTCTGTGCTTGTGTTTTAACTCCCATCACACGAACGGTGAGTGGAGTCTTCCCTTTACACAAGATGAAGGTTTAGACGCAGTATCTCAGACATGGACTAACCCTAGTCTCAGATCTACAAAGCCTCCTCTTCGTAGATCGTTTTTCTCTTGCTTCAGGGGCCTAATCCATGTCTGGGAAAGGATTCAACTTGTTGATTCATAACTTTAATTTGTCAATCAATTTGTATTCGCTTGAACCTGACGGTGTGCTGTCAGTTCAACACTCCATTCTCTGTGTGTGTACCCCGGTTTGACTTAATTTAGGTTTGTTGACGTCAAAATGTAATATCCCAAATGGTGAAGAGAAGGTGTTTGTGATGGTGGAGTTCATATGTAGAGAGTCAGAACTAGACTGTGACTCTGCTGCAGGTGACACTGCTCAACATGAATCCCTTTGTTTAAATATTTGGCTGATTGGGTTTGTTTAGATGTTTGTGCAAACCAGTCTAACCAAGTCCTGTTGTGTGACTAGGTGTGTACACTACCCGTTTACACACAGCTCCGGCTTCCCTGTGTCGTCTGTAGAGTAGAGGAGGTGGAGGGTGCAGCGTGTTGCGGCTTTGATTCAGTAGGAAACGCTTTTATCTAAAGTGCGCAGGAAGGAGGATTTGGTGCCGGGTGTGTGTGGGGCAGTCAAACTCTCTAACCACTAAGCTACACCAACCCCACTGTGTATGATTGTACTGTTGAACCTGAATCCTCTCTCTCTAACCCTGAGTCTGTCTCTCTAACCCTGAGTCCTGTCTCTCTAACCCTGAGTCCTGTCTCTCTAACCCTGAGTCCTGTCTCTCTAACCCTGAGTCTGTCTCTCTAACCCTGAGTCCTGTCTCTCTAACCCTGAGTCTGTCTCTCTAACCCTGAGTCTGTCTCTCTAACCCTGAGTCTGTCTCTCTAACCCTGAATCCTGTCTCTCTAACCCTGAATCCTGTCTCTCTAACCCTGAGTCCTGTGTCTCCGTCAGCCTTCAGCTCACACCGGCCCCGGAAGCAGCCCAGCAGACAACATGACAACGCCACTGAGATATGCTTCCAGGATAAACGCCGCGACTAGCCTAGCTTAGCATAGCCCAGCCTTGCCTAGCCTAATTTAGCATAGCATAGCATAGCCCACCCTTAGCCTAGCATAACCCACCCAGCTTAACTTATCTTAGCATCATCCTCACTACCAGGTAGGCCTGAGGCCTGAGTGAAGGCCTAGCTGATGGAGGAGGCCAGGGTACGCTCTCCTCACCAGGACCGTCCGCCGTCATGGCCGCCCTCAGACCTCCCTCAGCTCAACGGGCTGCGTGAGGGAGGCTCAGAGGATGCCCTATCTCCCCCCCTGGTGGGGGCTCTGTCCCTGGAGGACTTGGAGGACCAGTGGGCCTGCTTACCCGCGTACCCCCTGGCCCGACCCTCAGACTCTCTCTGCTGCGCCACCGTGCAGTGGGACGCGCTGGAAACGTCTGTGTCTTCCCCCCTGATGGACAACAGTCCCGCTGAGCTGGCCTCCAGCGGCGGGGCGGGGCTGGACTGGACCGTGAGCCCTCTGGCCCTCCACCAGCCCAGCTCCCCGGAGCACCACCCAGCTGACCAGCTGTTGCGGCCCCAGAACCTTCTCCACAGCGGCACCTCGAACCGGGTAGGTGAGAGGAGGTCACCATGGAGATGTGCGTGCGTGTGTCTGAAAGAGAGAAGGAAGTGGTATGTGGTTACTGTTTTTTTTCTTTTTTTTTCTGGGTTGCCATGGAGGTGTGTGTGTGTTTGCGTGTCTCTACATTTGTTTTGTGAGTAAGCACCTATGTTGTGCAACACGGTGGAAGACGGGTGTTTGTGAGAGAGTAAAGGCTGTAGGTTTGTGTGTGTGTGTGAGAGTAAAGGCTGTAGGTTTGTGTGTGTGTGTGAGAGTAAAGGCTGTAGGTTTGTGTGTGTGTGTGTGAGTAAAGGCTGTAGGTTTGTGTGTGTGTGTGAGAGTAAAGGCTGTAGGTTTGTGTGTGTGTGTGTGAGAGTAAAGGCTGTAGGTTTGTGTGTGTGTGTCTGTGTGTGTCATCACACATCACATCCCAGTGAGCGCCCCAGCCCTGTTCTGTACCTACAGGCTGCTGTTCAGTTCAACAAAATCTGTTCTCTGATTGGTCTTACACATCCATACACACTCAAAAGTTAGACTTCTCTCAACTTTTGAGTCTGGATTAACAGCCGATAGCTGAACATTTAAGTTTAACATTTAAGCAAGTCAAATGCACTCGTACATTAGGAATTTATTTCAAATGCACCTCCCAGTGCGATCCTCCATAGTGATAAGGAAGTGATGTCGTATGGTAGTGTTGTCACGGCTGTTTGAGGAACACACTCCTGGGCATGTGTTGCTACGCTGACGGCTGCTGTTGCCACCCTAGACATGTGACACTGTAGAGGAGGAGAAGCTCACCACATACCAACAGGAAGAGGAGGGTCCCGAACAGGAAGAGGAGGGTCCCGAACAGGAAGAGGAGGGTCCCGAACAGGAAGAGGAGGGTCCAGACCACAGGCTGTCTGAAGGGCATGGTGGTAAGCATCACCTCCACTGTAAATTCCTCTCACGCCACACCTCACCAAGTGGGTTTTAAACACAGTATTCATCTAGTAGACGCTTTCATCCAGAGCGAACCTGCAACCTCTTGATCTGCTGTCAGGAGCTCTAACCACTGAGCTGTGTCCGTCTGCAGGGGAGGACAGTGTGAGTGAGGATGACCTCAACCTGGAGGACGAGCGGGAGGAGACTGACGAGCTGCTGACCCAGCAGATCAACCCAGAGACTGACTCCTGCCCGGCAACAGATGATGAGGGGATAGAGGAGGAGGAGGAGGGGTGGGAGGGAGATGAGGGGGTGATGGAGGAGGAGAGGGGGGAGGAGGAAGGGGGAGAGGAGGAAGGGGGAGAGGGAGACGAGGGCGTGATAGAGGAGGAGAGGGGAGGAGAAGATGAAGGGGTGATAGAGGAGAGGGGAGAGGAAGCACGCGGCGATGGGGAGGAGGAGGGCAGGGGAGAGGAGCAGAGGGGAGAGGAGCAGAGGGGAGAGGAGCAGAGGGGAGAGGAGCAGAGGGGAGAGGAGCAGAGGGGAGAGGAGCAGAGGGGAGAGGAGCAGAGGGGAGAGGAGCAGAGGGGAGAGGAGGATCAGATCGCTCCACATGTGACCTCTACTAAAGAACATGATGCACAGCCAGATGACAGTCGTTCAGTAATGAGGTGAGTAACATGGAGGAGGTCTGTTCTGTCCTTTTCAAACCACAGATTATACATCAGTCATACAGGATATATCTCATGAATGCAGATTACGGAATTTTTTGTTATTGTTGTCTAAAAATGAAATCTTGTCTTCCGCCCCCTAAAGCGTCTTCATCGAGTTGAAAAAACAGGATCAGTCAAAGCCCTCAGGGGAGAGAGAACAGTCAGACCAGGTAGAACAGTCAGAGCAGTCAGACCAAGTAGAACAGTTAAACCAGGTAGAGCAGTCAGAGCAAAAGGGTTGTTTGGATGATTCCAGACAGTCAGAGAAAGCAGTGCCTTCAGGTGAGGAGGAACTCTCAGAGCAGGGGGAACAGCCACAGCAGGGGGAACAGCCACAGCAGGGGGAACAGCCACAGCAGAAGGGACAGCCACAGCAGGAGGAACAGCCACAGCAGGAGGAACAGCCACAGCAGGAGGAACAGCCACAGCAGGAGGAACAGCCACAGCAGAAGGGACAGCCACAGCAGGGGGAACAGCCACAGCAGGGGGAACAGCCACAGCAGAAGGGACAGCCACAGCAGGAGGAACAGCCACAGCAGGGGGAACAGCCACAGCAGGGGGAACAGCCACAGCAGGGGGAACAGCCACAGCAGAAGGGACAGCCACAGCAGGAGGAACAGCCACAGCAGGAGGAACAGCCACAGCAGGAGGAACAGCCACAGCAGGAGGAACAGCCACAGCAGAAGGGACAGCCACAGCAGGGGGAACAGCCACAGCAGGGGGAACAGCCACAGCAGAAGGGACAGCCACAGCAGGAGGAACAGCCACAGCAGGGGGAACAGCCACAGCAGGGGGAACAGCCACAGCAGGAGGAACAGCCACAGCAGAAGGGACAGCCACAGCAGGAGGAACAGCCACAGCAGAAGGGACAGCCACAGCAGGAGGAACAGCCACAGCAGGGGGAACAGCCACAGCAGGAGGAACAGCCACAGCAGAAGGGACAGCCACAGCAGGAGGAACAGCCACAGCAGGAGGAACAGCCACAGCAGGAGGAACAGCCACAGCAGGAGGAACAGCCACAGCAGGGGGAACAGCCACAGCAGGAGGAACAGCCACAGCAGGGGGAACAGTCAGAGCAGGGGGAACAGTCAGAGCAGGGGGAACAGCCACAGCAGGGGGAACAGTCACAGCAGGGGGAACAGCCACAGCAGGGGGAACAGTCACAGCAGGGGGAAGAAGCAGGAACCTCAGAACCAGGGGTACCGGGAATCTTGGTACCAGGAGAAAGGTCAGGGGAGGCGTCTCTCCCAGAACCAGGAGAACAAAGACCCTCAGAAGAACCAGGAACATCTGTACCAGGAGAACCAGGAACCTCTGTACCAGGAGAACCAGAAACCGTAGAACCAGGAACCTCGGTACCAGGTGTGGACCAGGTGCTGGACAGAGAGCAGGTGTGCCGGCTGGCTGAGCGCCTGTTCCGTCTGGACGGTATCCGGAGCACTGAAGTGGTGAAACACCTGGACAAAGAGTAAGAGGTTTTTAATATGATATTTTTTAAACCTTTTGAGGGGAAAAAATGAATAAGACCCGTTTGTCTCTCTCTCCTTCCTGCAGTAATGAGTTCAGCCATGCAGTGGGGGAGGAATATCTCAAGTTTTTTGACTTCACAGGCCAGACCCTGGACCAGGCTCTGAGGTGAGAGGCCATATGTGCATTACTCCCTCAAGCCCTCCCAGTCTGTTTACCAGTCTGTTTACCTGTCTGTTTACCTGTCTGTTTACCTGTCTGTTTACCTGTCTGTTTACCTGTCTGTTTACCAGTCTGTTTACCTGTCTGTTTACCTGTCTGTTTACCTGTCTGTTTACCTGTCTGTTTACCAGTCTGTTTACCTGTCTGTTTACCTGTCTGTTTACCTGTCTGTTTACCTGTCTGTAAGCTGTGATGTTCCTCCTCCCCTGTCCTTCCTCCCTTCTCCCCCTTCACCCCCCCTTCTAACCCCTCCTCCCCCTCCAGGTCCTTTCTGAGGGTGGTGGTTCTGATCGGAGAGACCCAGGAAAGAGAACGGGTCCTGCAGCATTTCTCCTGTCGCTACTACCAGTGTAACCCTCAAACCTTCCCCTCCTCTGGTGAGCCCACTTCTGACCTCTGACCTTCAGAACAACCAGCCAGAGCACAAAGGTTGTTAGCATGATTCCAGACAGTCAGAACAGAGCAGGCACTTTCAATCGCAACACAACATTCTGAACAGTCAGAGCAGGTGAAACAGTCAGAGCAGGGGAAACAGTCAGAGCAGGGGAAACAGTCAGAGCAGGGGAAACGGTCAGAGCAGGGGAAACGGTCAGAGCAGGGGAAACAGTCAGAGCAGGGGAAACAGTCAGATCAGAGCTAAAAGCCAGAGCACAGTGAACAGTCACCTACCACTCTCTGACCTGCTGGTGTTCCTGATGACTGCTTCCCCAGGTGCGGTGTTGACCCTCACCTGCGCTGTGATGCTGCTGAACACAGACCTGCACGGACAGGTGAGTCCTGCCTCATTTAGGTCCCCTCCAGCCTCATTTAGGCCCCCTCCAGCCTCACTCAGACCCCCTCCAGCCTCACTCAGGCCCCCTCCAGCCTCACTCAGGTCCCCTTCAGCCTCATTATGGTCCCCTTCAGCCTCACTCAGATCTGCAGGGTCATGTCTACCTGTGTGTCTGCAGGGTCATGTCTACCTGTGTGTCTACCTGTGTGTCTGCAGGGTCATGTCTACCTGTGTGTCTACCTGTGTGTCTGCAGGGTCATGTCTACCTGTCTGCCTACCTGTCTGTCTACCTGTGTGTACTGTGTGAGGCTGATGTTGTCGTCTCTCCAGAACGTAGGGAAGGCCATGACTGCGTCCGGCTTTGTGTCCAACCTGGAAGGGATGAACGAGGGAGGGAACTTCAGCAAGGAGCTGGTGAAGGTAGGAGGGGCCTATCCACCTGTCTGTCTGTATACCTGTCGGTCTGCTCAGCTGCCTGTATCAGTCCTCTGCTCACCTGTCTGTCTGCCTCTGGGTTTCAGAGCTTGTTCACCTCCATCAAGAGTGAGCCACTGGAATGGGCTGTGTGAGTTGTTTACTAACCATCAGCTCCTTTACAACTCATTTACCTGTTCATCTGTTTATCATTCAGCCTCTTCCATCCCTCTGTCTTTCCCTCGTTATTCCTCTGATCCCTGCGTTCCTCCGTGCCTCGTGGCTGTCGTAGTAATGAGAAGGAACTGAAGAGCTCGTTGTTGTTGGAGGAGGACTCGAGAGAGGACGCGCCTCGCCGCTGCAGCAGCAACCCTTTCCAGAACGTTCCCCACGACAAGAAGGCCTCCGTCTTCAAACAGGGCTTCCTGCAACGCAAGGCTCACGCCGACATCGACGGCAAACGCAGTGAGGAGAGGCAGGGGGCAGGAGAGGCAGGGGAGGCAGGGGGGAGACAGGGGTTGGGGGTGGTTTTAACCAGAGTAGAGAGAGAGAGAGGGTTTGAAAAGGGGTGTTGTTGAGATCTTGAATGAGTTCTGATGTGTGTGTGTGTGTGTGTGACAGCTCCATGGGGTAAAAGAAGCTGGAAGACTTTCTACGCCGTGCTGAAGGGAATGGTGCTCTACTTACAGAAGGTCAGATCTCCTCCCTCACCCTCCCTCTCTTCCTCTCTCCCTCACCCTCCCTCTCTCCCTCCCTCACCCTCCCTCTCTTCCTCCCTCCCTCTCTCTCTCTCTTGTTGTTTCCTTCTCTTCCTCCTCTCTCTTCCTGTCATCAGTCCATACCTGTCCTTCATCTAGATGAGTATATTCGCTGCTGAAAAAGGATAAATGATGCTAACTCTCTGCACGTTATCCTCTTCCTCTTATACCTCTCTGTGGATCTCTCTTTTTCCTTTTCTCTCTCTCTCTCTGTGTCTCTTTCTCTCTCTCTCTCTCTCTCTCTCTCTCTCTCTCTCTCTCTCTCTCTCTCTCTCTCTCTGTGTCTCTCTCTCTCTCTCTGTGTCTCTCTCTCTCTCTCTCTGTCTCTCTCTCTCTCTCTCTCTCTCTCTCTCTCTCTCTCTCTGTGTGTCTCTCTCTCTCTCTCTCTCTCTCTCTCTCTCTCTCTCTCTCTCTCTCTGTGTCTCTGTCCCAGGATGAGTATGGAAGGGACTGGCAGAGCTCCGAGGAGCTGGTTAGTGTCCACCACGCTCTGGGGGAGCGAGCGACACACTACACCAAGAGACCTCACGTGTTCCGCCTGCAGACCGCCGACTGGAGGGTGTTCCTCTTCCAGGCCTCGTGAGTTACTGGGAGGCCAGGGGGTGTGTGTGTGTCTGTGAGCGAGGGTGTGAGTGTGTCTGTGTGTGAGCGAGGGGCTGACTGTGTGAGTATGTGTGAGCGAGGGTGTGTGTGTGTGTGTGAGCGAGGGGCTGGCTGTGTGAGTGTGTGTGCTTCCTGTACTGCATGTTCAGATGCTCTCCCCTCCACAGCTCCCCAGCAGAGATGTCCTCGTGGGTGAGCAGGATCAACCTGGTGTCAGCGCTTCACTCCTCCCCCTCCTTCCCTGCTGCCGTGGGTTCCCAGAGACGCTTCCACAGGCCCATCCTGCCCTCTGCACAGTCCTCACACACCCTGGTACACACACACACACCATCCTGCTTGATATTGTTGATGTAGTTTGTTGTTGTTGATGTAGTTTGTTGTTGTTGATGTAGTTTGTTGTTGTTGTTGTTGTTGTTGTTGTGGTGTTCAGGAGCGTCAGCAGCAGTCCCATGCTGCCATGCTGCAGAGCTTCCAGGAGGACCTGACCCGGCTCCACCAGGAGGCCAGCGAGGGCAGAGGCCACACCTCCAGGGCTCGCTGGCTGGAGGAGACCCGCGCCAGGGACGAGTACCTCACCCACGAGGTGTGTGTGTGTGTGGTACCTGTGTGTGTGTGTGTGTGTGGTACCTGTGTGTGTGTCTGGTACCTGTGTGTCTGATACCTGTGTGTGTGTCTGGTACCTGTGTGTTTGTGTCTGATACCTGTGTGTTTGTGTCTGATACCTGTGTGTGTGTCTGATACCTGTGTGTGTGTCTGATACCTGTGTGTGTGTCTGGTACCTGTGTGTGTGTGTGTGTGTGGTACCTGTGTGTGTGTGTGGTACCTGTGTGTGTTTGGTACCTGTGTGTTTGTGTCTGATACCTGTGTGTGTGTCTGGTACCTGTGTGTGTGTGTGTGGTACCTGTGTGTGTGTGTGGTACCTGTGTGTGTGTGTGTGTCTGATACCTGTGTGTGTGTCTGGTACCTGTCTGTGTGTGTGATGTCTCTCTGTATTGTAGGTGAGTCGTTACGAGGCGTACATCGTCACCCTGAAGGCCTGGAACAGCGTGACCACAGACCCCGCCCCCCTCACAGACCCCGCCCCCCTCACAGACCCCGCCCCCCTCACAGAGCCCGCCCCCCTCAGAGAACAGCTGGAGCTCTACGACAAGGAGCTGTACAAGAACCAGGGGGAGGCGGGGGAGGGAGGGGAGGTGGAGGGGGGGCTGAAGAAGTCTCACTCCAGCCCCTCCCTCGACCTGGAGATGGCCCCTCCCCTCGTGGTGAGAGTCCGACGCAACATCTCGGAGAGACGAACCTACCGTAGGATCATCATCCCCAGGCGGGCCCGCGACGTGTGACCGGAGAACTCTCTGCCGCCGCTAAGAACTGTGGGTACTGTAGTCCCAACTGAAGGGTCTGGGAGAGAAGTGAGAACTCCAACATTTTAAACCTCTGAAAACTCGTTTTGATACTTTTTGTTTCATCAACGTGGACTGGTTTATGAAGAGAGGATGTCATGACCTTCATCTCTCCAGCCCTCCATCCCTCCACCCTTCCATCCCTCCATCTCTCCACCCCTCCATCTTTCCATCCCTCCATCTCTCCACCCCTCCATCTTTCCATCCCTCCATCTCTCCACCCCTCCATCCCTCCATCTCTCCACCCCTCCATCTGTCACCCCTCCATCTTTCACCCCTTCATTTCTACACTGTCTGGAGTGTGTTCCTCTTCAGTCCCTGTATTGATCTCCATCTCAGTGTTTCTGGTGTTGGCCACAGGAGGGCGCCACATACCACCACATCTAACATGAAGGATCCAACATGGTTGACCACTTGAGTCAAACTCGCTTATGTGTTCCGGTACTTCGTTATTTTGTTGTTGATATTGCTGATATACATTGTATTTTTTATTTTTATAATGCCGTTCTTTAGTAAAATAATTTTTTAAACTTTAATCTGGGACTTATCTGTCAGATGCTTCCCTTCCTTAACTTCAGAGCAGCTAACAGCAGCTAACAGAAGTTAATCCAGCTCATCCTGAAATGGATCCTGTTGAAATCATTTTAAATTACACATTTAAATCCTAGACAACTCTGTACATTAAAGTTACATTTAACACCTTGGAACTACATAGCAACACTTGAACGTTTGACCCCAGCGTTACTACGGAGCTACATGGTGTTGCCAGGCCGTGTCTCTGCTCCAGGTGGGAAGTGTGACCTCTGCAATGACCCCTGCTGGCGGCTCTGGGCCGGGGGGTCAGAGGTCATGTGTGCTCTTTCTCTGGGACATCTTCAGCTGAGGTCGTCCTGGAGAGTGTGACAATGAGGAGGCCGGATGTTTCAGGAGGGCCCTCGCTGTATGTCCCCCAGCCCCCCTGCCCCCCCTACCCCCCAGCCCCCCCTGTCCCCCAGCCCCCCCAACCCTCCCTGTAGATTCCTGCTCCTCCACGCCAACAAACGGTAGACAAGACAGGAGAAGAGGAGGAGGAGGGTGGAGGGAGGAGATGAGGAGGAGAGCAGGAGAGGCTGGGAAAGGAGGTAAGGAGTACAAGTAGAGAGAAGGGGGGGGGGAAGAGGAGAGGAGGAGGAGGAGGAGGAGAACTCGACCCTGCAGCAGCTTCAGGGTTCAGAGGGCACCCTTCACAGAGAGCTTTTTGTTCCGCCCTCTACACCCTCCACCCCCTCCTGGTCTGGTGAGCTCTGTGGTACCCTGGTCAGGCCTGGCTGGCTCATTAAGGACCAGGCCAGCGCCGGGGTCGTTAGAGGCTCGCCCGGGCCTCGGTCTGCCCTGCTCTCCCTCTCAGACCAGCCTCTCTCCCCTCCCTGCTGCTCTCACCCTGGGACACACACACAAACACTTCATATTGTTTTGAACACTGCCCAGCACTCACTGCCTCTCATTTAGCCTGGTGCAAACATTCCACACGTACATTCATCACACACCACACACACACACCACACCACATAGGCCCCACACACACACCACACACACTCCACACACACACCACATAGGCCCCACACACACACCCAGCACTAATCCTGTTTTGAACTCTGTCCATATTTTATAACCTCTAATAAACAGACACACACAGACACACAGCAGTGTTTGCTCCTCTCTGTCTCCTTCCCCCCATGTCTCTCCTGACAGACATTCTCCATCTGGCTCGTCCACCATGATGCTGTTTAGCTGCTGGGTCATCTTCATCCTCAGCAACCTTCCCTCTCCCTCAGTACTCCCTCAGCTGGAAGCTCCCACTACACCTCTCCTCTCTCCTTTCTCCTCTCCTCTCTCCTTTCTCCTCTCCTCTCTCCTCTCTCCTTTCTCCTTTCTCTCTCCCTCTCTCTCTTTCCTCTACCTCACACACCAGGCATGCACACACACACTGGATCTGCTTAATGAACTGATGAAGGACCACACACTATTCACCATACACAAATACTACACACTACACTACACACAAACCAAAGAAGAGACTGAGCTACATGTTCAGAACATGATAATAATGTGTTCACTGAGAAGACATTTATATCCACGGCAACTTATAGTACCGTTGAACATCCAGTCGAATGCTCGAACCACTGAGCTGTGCCCTCCTGTAGGTAGAGCATGTTGTCTTCCTCCCTCCTGTCCTCATCCCAGACAGTCCCAGCAGCGCCTGCGGTCTGTGTGTCCTCTACATCTGTCCCCCTCCTTATCCCAGACATGTTCATTCAGCCTGCCCAGTAGAGCCAGACCCACAGGGACCCACTCAGGACCAGCGTCGCTGCCCTGGAGAACGTCAGCGCTCATACTGAAGGGGCCTCTTACAGGAACAGTTAAGGTAAAGTGCCTGGCTTGAGGGCATGTTAATGCTTGACCTGACTTTGCCCTCTTCTACATACTCTCTTGCCTCTAACTGACTCATCCAAGACTGCCTCAACTGCCTCTCCTGAATCTACTTGCCTCTGCTACCTATTTGAATGTAGCTTTGGATAAAAGCACGTGCTACATGATTGAAATTGATTTGACGCTGCATTTTCAGGATTCAGCATCGTAGAAACACACTTTATAAGTCTGCTTCGATACATGAAAACACTGCGTCCAAAGTCATTGATGGTGGGTAATAGTAGATGTCATTCACATCAGCTGTAGGCCGTCCTAGGAAGTTAGATGGAGCGTTTAGACCAGGAGAGCTGTTTAGGGCCCGCACACTAACAAAGAACTGTGCCACTCTTGTTTGGCTCTGCCCCCAAGCCCAGAGTTCATATCCACACCTGGGGGCAGCACTTGATACCACACAGATCCTATCCTGCTGTGAGTCACCTTAGGTACCTGTGTGTGTGTGTGTGTGTGTGTGTGTGTGTGTGTGTGTGTGTGGCTTTAAAAGGTACGTTTCTCTTGATGTCTTCAGTCAATAGTTCTTCCTGCCCTGAGGGCTGTGTGCAGATAGGTGTGTGTGTGTGTGTGAGGCCAGTCACACAGAGGGCACCTGTGTTTCCCTCTCAGGGCCTCCCCAGCTCCTCCTGTTTGACCGCTGCTTTGCCTTCCAGTCGCTCTCCTCTCAAACAGACAGATCGCGCTTCCAGAAGCTTCCAGGAACGGCGAATGGAAACCCCTCAGGTGTGGCAAGGTGTTCACTCCCACGACGAAACAGTCTAGAAATGGTGGTTCAAACTGATATTTAAATCGAAGTGCTTCTGCATTTTGTTTGAGAGAGAGAGAGAGAGAGAGAGAGAGAGAGGGAGGGAGACAGAGAGGGAGGGAGACAGAGAGGGAGGGAGAGACGGTCCGTGACATGGACACTATCACTCAGAAGTGAACATGACATTCCAGAACAATACGCTCATTTTAAACTGTTTATTCACTTTGATGGGGGAGGCTGGGGGTGAGGGGGGAGGCTGGGGGTGAGGGGTGGCCAGGGGCCCCAGAAGAGAGGGGATCTTTATGTAAGGGACCAACTGGGTTCACATTAATGTAGCAAACTCCATCCAGATCAATTAACGGAGGTGATGTGTTCACTCATACAATCTGGGTTAAGTGCTTTTCTCCCCGACACAATGGCTCCACTCACTGGGGCAGGCGAGAGACAACAGGCCCTGGAGTCCTGCCTCGCCAGACGCCTTTCTGCCTCTAAAACAACAGCCTCCTGCCTTTCAGCCGGCCGGACAAACACTGTCACAGGCACAATGCTCCTGTCCTGTATGAGCGGGTGGGCTGGAGTCTGGGGAGAGGGATGAGGAGAGAGGGAGAGGGGGGAGGGGGGATGAGGAGAGGGGGAGAGGGGGGAGGGGGTAATGTTGGTTTCCAGCTGACTAGAGTGGACCAGCGCCGAGTCGTCACTCCTCCTATTGGTGCACACTACTTCCTGTTTCAGTTGAAACCATGGTCTGTGAGCGGTTGTGCTGTCGCACACACGCTCACACACACACACACACGCTCATACACACACACACACTCATACACACACACACACACTCATACACACATCCAGACAACCTGACACCACATTGTCCCTGTGTATGTTTAACCCACACCCCACACCCCCCTCCTCCTCCTCCTCACCCCTCCCCTCCTCCTCACCCCCCCGCCCCCCCCGACCCTGGCCCAGTCAGCTGTTCTGGTCGGGTGGCTGTATTGTGCAGCAGGGCTCATTACTAGCAGCACTGTGGGCCAAAACCCTCACCCTAATAGGCCCTCTGTCCCCCTGAGGGAGAGGGAAGGCGGTGGATGGGTAGGGGAAGAGGTAGAGATGGAAAGAGAGAGGGGGAGATGGAAAGAAAAAGAGAGGGGTAGAGAGGGTGAGAGAGGAGAGGGTGTTTCTGATGGGATTGTTTGGGTCAGTATAATGTTGTTTTTTCTGCTCTGGCTGTGCGATTGTTAATGTTTAACATTTGCAGTCGTTATTCTCCTGGCGCTGAAGGCTCTGGAATCTGAGTGTGGTGCTTTGAAGGGATTGCCTCATTTTAACACCGCTCCAGAAAACAGCGGGAGCATTTACTTTAAAGCTCCTCTGTGTGTGTGTGTGTGTGTGTGTGTGTGTGTGTGTGTGTGTGTGTGTGTGTGTGTGTGTGTGTAGCATATTTCTGCATGCTTGCACAGGGAACTGAAAAAAAGAGTAAGTTGATGGCCTGTGTATGTTGGAACACCACAGAGCGCGTCTGGGTCTGTGGACAGGACAGAAGACGGCTTTCTAGGTTTCAGGGGTTTTCATCGATGGAAAGTAGAGAGGGAGAGATTAAAGAGAATGAGGGAATGAAAGAAGGGAGGAATACAGACACAGAGAAAGAAATAATGATGAAATAAAAGGAAGAGAAGTGAGAGAGAGAGAGAGAGAAAGAAAGAAGGGAAGTGGATACAGTAAACACTAAGATGTCAGGTTTCGTCTCCGTCAGATGTGACATCCTGGCCTGATTGCATTGTGAGGTTCGCCACTTATCACTGATATTGTGTACTTAAAACCATTTTCTCCAAAGTCAGCCCATAACCTTAATTTGATTTGATTTCGTGGTTCCTAGATATGGTTTGATAGTTTTGTGATAGATTAAGGACAGGAAGTACGGGGCTCAGCTCGTATTAAACCCAAAAAACGGCGCGGGGCGTTAACGTTGCAGAACACACTTGAATCAATCGATCACATCGTGTTTATATTGTCCTACTGTTCAGCGTATGTAGAAAAACGCCAATTACAATTGCTAAAGTGTCTCAATAATTTAAAAGCACTTGCGAATAGGCTACCGCAGAAACGGGTTCGTCTAGGTTTTTAAATCACCACAGAAGTCAGTTTAGAAAGAGGAAAATAGAAATGACCGTTTTGGATTAAATTAAATTAATTTTGTTTGCGTTTTTGAAGGCCTGCTGGAACACTGAACTCGCTGGGCTTCACCACGAGGTGTGGTCCCGCGCCTCACGCGAAGCTTACAAGAGGCTATCCATCAAGTCCAGCGCGCGCCTTTGACTGCTGGTCCAGGTGGGCCGCGGCACCGTCGAACCGTAGCCTCGTTACCGCGGTATAATAATGAGGCTGCAAAAGGGGGAGAAATAATTGCAAATAAAACTACATGATGCAGAAAATAAAAAAAGAAATTAAACAGATGCGCATGTTTTCAGGATCATTGCTTTCGTCCTCGTGCGTTTTCTGTAATTCGCTGAGTTGCTGAAAATATGCAGCTATACAGATTTGAGCAAATTACAAAGTAATAGTCTCAATAATAATAAATTAAATATAAAAAAGAACAATAATGGCTAATAATGAAAATATGCACTGCGATTATTATTGATAGTTCGACTATTAATAACTATTATTATTGTTATGGGCTTTTATCATTGTGGCAATCGTTCATTATTTTAGTTATAATAATAACCTACACATTGGCCCTTTTTAGTTTAGTTTTATAATTCAAAAATCTAAATGTTTACCTTTAAATTTAACAAAAGCAAATGGATCTTTCTGGACACCCAATAGCAAAGTTTCATAACAACATCGTCTTTTCCCCCAGTTCTGCGCGAGAGGACTACAACCTTCATCTCCCGCTCTGTAATATTGCAGAACTATGACTTGCTTCTCAAATAGGCTACATTTGTGAAACAACTTGAAATATTTCTGTTTTTTGTCCAACTGTTTTTCACATTGTGTAGGAGCAAAAATGAATGATAACCTAAATTAATCAAAAATAACAAACAGTAAACAGCGAAGTAAACAAGTTTGTCATGCTTTATTTTAATTAAAATAATCTTTAGAAATTCATTATTTACATCTTCAATAATATTAATACCAGTATAAGAAAAAAATAGTCACAGTTCTTACGAAACATCAGCATGACAACAAACTCGAAATATCATTAAAGGAAAAAATTATTTCAAGAGTTTAATGTTTTTCAGATATTTAAACCATTGATCCCCAAACTATTCCTTCCCACAAATCAACCTTATAATAAAATTGCAATTCTTCCTACGGAGCAGTTTATACAGTATTTACATATTGCCATAGAAGCCCCACATCGATCAGACAACACAGGGCCTCACGAGGGCATTCTAACATGACGCAGTTAACTCTCTCCATCTCACTCTCGTGAAGGCTGTGGTTCGGCGGGCGAGCGTCGGAAAGCAGAACATAAGATGGCTGGATCTGTTAACAAGCCTGTTGTTATGATACTGTCATCCAGTGTATTTACCTCTGTTGTTTTTAAAAATTTTGAATGGAAGCTCTGACACTGAAATGTAAGTGTATCAAACAGAAGGAGAAACCTTGGAAACACACCTGCACTGAGGAGATGAGAAATCACGTGATCACATCGTCATGGAGAGTTTTGTAAACTAAATGCAAATAGCAACAACACTAGCAGCTGTCACCACAGCAACAACCCAACATTGATGTCACCAGGAAGTCATGGTCCTTTTCCAGAGTTCGTTTAGTACTCACATTCTGGGACAGAAGTCTGGGATTAAATCCACCTCAGTGGAGGTCTTTCCAGTGTTGAAAATGAGCCATAAAGGCTGAATGTTCATAGGATCAAATCCATGCACCCTAGACAAGCGCATATGCTTTATTTTCACTTGTCATCTTTTGTATGCACCAATTGTATGTTGCTTTAGATAAAAAGCGACTGCTAAATGAGTCAAATGTAAATTTAAAATATTTGACACAATGCTTGTGGATGAATTACAGTGACAGCATGTGTAAACCGGTTTGTGTTCCAAGTTATACCTGAAAATGTCAAAAAAAGAGCCTGATGCTGTGATAGTCTGTTGTGCTGGTTCAGTCTGAACTCTGCAGACAAGTTCAGCTGTCTTGTGCTGGCGTGGAATGCATCAATAGCGTACTATCCCTCCTCCCTCAGGTTCCTGTCTCCTCACTTCCTACTTCCTGTCCTGGTCCTCCTGTTCCTGCTTCCTGTCTTGGTCCTCCTGCCTGCTACTTCCTGGTCCCCTTGTCCTCAGCTTCCTGTCACCTCCTCCTCCTTCCTGTCCAGCTCCGATGTACTTCCTGTCCCTTTCTCCTCCTTCCTGTACTGGTCCAGGGTACTTCCTGTGCCCCCCATGCGTGGGAGGAGCTAGAGGTGGTCGTAGGCGGCGGAGGAGGGGGGTCCACTGCGCGAGGCTGTGCTGTAGTAGTAGGGGGATCCTGCAGGGGGCGACAGAGGGAGTTAAGCAGTGGCGGGGACTGGAGCTGCTGGCTTTGATGGACACAATGTGGAGCCCAGATCAGAGCTGATCCCCTCACACACATCACAACAGCAGATGGTTCAGCCGGAAATCTCACTGCGCTGATTGTTTGTCCTGTGAGGGGAAAACTGGATACAGTGTTGTGTCTGACTGTGTGTGTGTGTCTGTTTTATGTGTCTGATACTGTTTCTCTCCTTTTTCCTCATACTTTCTTTCTTTTAGTCTCTCCCTCTCTCCCTCTCCCTCCTCCCTCCTCCCTCTCTCTCCTCTCCAGGTGAATCTAGGTCCCGTGTCTCGTTGATTACCAGAGAAACTAGCTGATTCAAGGTGACATCCCTCCTTGTGACTGTGGCTGGCTCTGATTGGCCCGACCAGCCCAGGTAACCGTGGCAATGAGCCTACCTCCTGGTTATTGAGTAACTATGTGAGACAGTGTCGTACTGGTATTGTGACCTGAGACCGACACACACTTCTCAGTTTTCACCTCTGAATTCTGACTAACTTGTGCAAAATATACACTGTAAAAGAACGTGTTCTATATTAACCCTTGTGCTGCCTTCGGGTCACATGACCCAAAGGTTCATAACGAACCATCGTTGTGTTTACCCAATTTTACCCAATACAAAAACAAATAAAAATAATGCTTCACTTTGTTTTTGTATGCTGTAAAATTGTCGCAATACGATGGTGGGTCACAATGACTGATGGGTCAGAATGACCCGAAGATAACACAAGAGTTAAGATGCTTTCAGGAAATTATTATAATATCTTATGAGAGCTCTGTACTCCATCCCCCTACAACCCATTCAGATTTTCCCAGAATACTGTGAGTTCAGCCTCCCTCTGCTCTGGTGAAGCTGCCTCCCTCTGCTCTGGTGAAGCTGCCTCCCTGTGCTCTGGTGGAGCTGCCTCCCTGTGCTCTGGTGGAGCTGCCTCCCTGTGCTCTGGTGGAGCTGCCTCCCTGCTCTGGTGGAGCTGCCTCCCTCTGCTCTGGTGGAGCTGCCTCCCTCTGCTCTGGTGGAGCTGCCTCCCTGTGCTCTGGTGGAGCTGCCTCCCTGTGCTCTGGTGGAGCTGCCTCCCTGCTCTGGTGGAGCTGCCTCCCTCTGCTCTGGTGGAGCTGCCTCTGTGCTCTGGTGGAGCTGCCTCCCTGTGCTCTGGTGGAGCTGCCTCCCTGCTCTGGTGGAGCTGCCTCCCTCTGCTCTGGTGGAGCTGCCTCCCTCTGCTCTGGTGGAGCTGCCTCTCTGTGCTCTGGTGGAGCTGCCTCCCTCTGCTCTGGTGGAGCTGCCTCTCTGTGCTCTGGTGGAGCTGCCTCCCTGTGCTCTGGTGGAGCTGCCTCCCTGTGCTCTGGTGGAGCTGCCTCTCTGTGCTCTGGTGGAGCTGCCTCCCTCTGCTCTGGTGGAGCTGCCTCTGTGCTCTGGTGGAGCTGCCTCTCTGTGCTCTGGTGGAGCTGCCTCTCTGTGCTCTGGTGGAGCTGCCTCTCTGTGCTCTGGTGGAGCTGCCTCCCTCTGTAGGTGAGATGGGGGGGGGGGGCGCTGAGGCCCAGACTCACCCAGAATGCTGGAGTTAAACCTCCAGGCTTCGCTGTAGGAGGTATAGGGTGTGTAGGACTGCCCCGAATAGTCTGCTCCTGGAGGACAGACAAGCTGGAGGTCACACACACACGCTGGAGATACACACACACACACACACACTGTATACACACACCTTACACACACATTCTGTATACACACACACACCTTACACACACTGCTGTTTCAACACCCTTGCAGCAATGAAGAGTAACGCAGGGACAGAATGAATCTGGTTTATTCTTCAGCAGAGTGCCCGGATCTCTAGAATGTTCTTTAGTGTTCGCACGGGGCAGTTTGCCCCTCCGCAGGCGTCTGCTGGGCCTGTGATTCAGCGACGGTTAGAGCAGCTTGTAAACCATTAATCTGCAGGCCAGGTGGAGGCGGGGCAGCTCCCCTTCGCTCACTGGTGCGTGTGACTAGTCTCAGCGTCCTCCTTAACGCTTCCCTCCTCCTCCTCCTCCTCCTCCTCCTCCTACTTAACTCTTTCCTGTCCCTCTGTCCACACCTCCTCCTCCTCCGCCTCCTCTTCCTCTCCTTAACGCTCCCCCTCCCTCCCTTCCTCTCCTCCTCTCCATCCCTCACTACCTTCTTCATTCTTTCCAGCTTTCCCTGTCTCTACCCCCTTCTCTTCTTTTCTCCTTTTTTAACATTCCAATATCTAATTGGTAATTATGTTGGCTGGATTGAATCCCTGCCCCCCCTGTGACCCCCCCTCCTGTGAGTAATTGTGTATGAACGTTTCCTCACAGCAAGCCCAGGAGAAAAATAATAAATCAGAGCCTCTCATTTCGCGCTTCGAAGGGCAGACTTCAAATAAAAAAGGCACATCACACCACACACACACGCCACACTCACACACACATCACACCATACACACACACACACCACACACTTACTCCCACACACACACTAAACACATCACACTACACACACACACACCACAAAGACATCCACTCGTCCTGCACCCAGGCAGACCTACTCTGCCACCCTATGCACCCCCCCTGCCCCCCCGCCACCGCCCCCTCCCTCTCCCCCGCGGGTGGGCCCCCCGTTCCCATGGCGATGTGTGGTCGGAGGGGCTGTGTGGGGGTGGGTGCAGCAGGGTGGAACCCCCAGCCTGCTCCCCGTACCCCGCGGGCCTGGCTGCCTGTCCCAGCATGCAGTTCACCAGCCCAACAGGCTACTCATTTACCAGCCCTGCCTCTCTGCTAATCTGCTGACCTGCCCCCCAGACCTCCACACAGCTCTCTCTCTCTCTCTCTCTCTCTCTCTCTCTCTCTCTCTCTCTCTCTCTCTCTCTCTCTCTCTCTCTCTCTCTCTCTCTCCCTGCCTCTCTCTCCCTGCCTCTCTCTCCCCCTCACTCCCTCTCTCCCTGCCTCTCTCTCCCTCTCTCCCTCCCCCTCTCTCCCTGCCTCTCTCTCTTCCTGCCTCTCTCTCCCTCTCTCCCTCTCAGGACCATCAGTCTGAGACCCAGTCCTCGAGCCACCTCTGCTGCCTGGTTGGAGGCTCACCTGCCACCATGCCGGTGATGGCGGAGGAGGAGTACCCTGTCTGGCCTCCGGAGGGGATGTGGGGGGGGTACCCCGGCAGGGTGGAGCTAACCATGTCCCGCCCTGCAGACACAACAACACAACACATGAAGCACAGGTGACACAACAACACATTAAGCATTTTGTGTACCACTGTCACATGTGAGAGGACACCCACTACATTGTTTGTTGTTGCACTTACAGTAAGGTATGACGTTTTTTGAATTGTTTTTTATGTAATATTGTAGTTGAAGTAGATTTGAGTTTAGAACGAGACACTTCTGATCCTTGATCTTCTACTGTAGTTTCTATACGTTCTATTTTCTACATCATTTAAATAAAAGCGTCTGCTAAATAAATCAAACAGTGACCGGAAGTGAAATGTGGTGACAGGAAGTGACACGTGGTGACAGGAAGTGAGATGGATGATAGGAAGTGACACGTAGGAGGATGTCTGAGATGAGGTTACCTGACATGACACTCTGGCTGCTGATCTGGCCGTACACTGGTGCATGATGGGAAAATGAGTTGAAGGTGTGAGGGAAGCTGCAGCTGCTAGCGACAGGAGCCTGGAGACACTGCAACTCCAGGAAGGCGGAGCTATGAGCCGCCAGGTTGGGGGAGGGGCTTGTGCTTGTCACTTCCGGGGACATTTCCTGTTTCAGACAAAGTGGGAGGGGCTGCAAAGGGTCTGTTTGGGCGGAGCCAATGGGGGTGAAGGGGAGGAGGGAGATGAGGAAAATGGAATAAATGGAATTAAATGATAGAAAAATGAATGGATAAACAAATACACAATTAGATGTTGATTCGAATTAACGTCAGAGAGGGAGAATGATGGAGTGAGTTCTGAATCTGGGGTGTGAGGGGAAAACAGCTCTGCAGCTGTTCAGCATTAAACCAGAGAGGCTTTGGGCAGTTGCTGATAATAAGCCAAATTAATTGGCCTCTGCTTCAGCAGATACAAGCTAACAGATGAGAGCAGAGCAGACAGTGATCGCCCCTCCCCAGGACGCCTCCTGTCAGCACACTGACGCCACCTCTGTCGGGGTGTGTCAGGTGTGTTCAGGTGTGCCATCGCTCCACCCTGGTTGGTCAGTCTGTGTGTTCAGGTGTGTCTCTGGTGTCTGGACAGGGGGCCGGGGGGCAGGAAGCTCACCTCCCACTACAGTGTAGCCCTGATGGGCTCCCAGATTACGACCAATAGCGGCGCTCGATGATGAGAGGCTGGTCTTGCCGTCTTCGACACTGCCACTGATGAGCGACAGAGGGTACAGAGGCTGGAGGAGGGGGGGAGGGGTGGGGGGGGGGGGGGGTGGGGGGGGGAGGGAGGGAGGGAGTAAGGGAAGAGAGAAAGAGATGGGAAGGATGGCGAGAGGAAGAGAGAGAGGGAGAGAGAAGGAGATTATCCATTAGTGCAAGTGTGTGACAGCAGCATATTAGCGCGTGAAGGACTGTGTGTTTGTGTGCTGCGGCGAATGTCTTCAGTTTACGGCAAACATCAATATTCTTTAATAGGACACTGCCTGTGTGTGCGAGAGAGAGGGAGAGAGGGAGAGGGGGAGAGGGGGAGAGGGGGAGAGCGGCGGGAGAGAGAGAGAGAGAGAGAGGGAAAGAGACAGGTAGAAAGAGACAGAGAAAGGAAGAAGGAGAGACAGAGAAAGGGAGGAGGTGTGTACCTGGTCTGGCTTGCTGGAGGCTGCGGAGCTGAAGGAGTCTGGGGGGAAGGGGTGTCGGTCGAAGCCACAGTCCAGGTGCTGTGGGGGGAAGTGGTCTGGTCTCAGGAGCTTCCTCGGAACCCCCCCACTACCCTGGGAGTCCACACTGTGACGACAGCTCTCCTGGTCACCTGGTACAGAGAGAGGGGGGAGGCGGGAGGGGGCAGAGAAATAAAAGAAGGAGGGAGAATGACATTTCCAAAGGTCATTAAGTCTCTAAAGTGACCAGCTTGTGTGTGTGGGCTCTGTGTATCTTGGCAGGTGTGTGTGTGTGTGGGTGCCCGGGTCACTCACTGTCGTCGTGGCTGCGCTTGCCCTCTCCTGTAGGCTGGGAGATCCCCAGCAGGCCGCTGATGGAGTAGGTGGAGCCCAGAGAGTCCGAGTGGGGAGACTCTGGAGGGGTGACGGCTGAACTGGGGACTGGAGGAGGGAGGGAGAGAGAGAGAGAGGGAGGGAGGGAGGGAGGGAGGGAGGGAGGGAGGGAGGGAGGGAGGGAGGGAGGGAGGGAGGGAGGGAGGGAGGGAGGGAGGGAGGGAGGGAGGGAGGGAGGGAGGGAGAGAGAGAGAGAGAGGGGGAGGGAGGGAGGGAGGGAGGGAGGGAGGGAGGGAGGGAGAGAGGGAGAGAGAGAGAGGGAGGGAGGGGGAGGGGGAGGGGGAGAGGGGGGGGAGAGGGGGGGGGAGAGGGGGGGGGGGAGAGAGGGGGGAGAGAGAGAAGGGGGTTATGAAACTATTATTACTCCCATATTATTGTTACCATTAGGACCAGTGCTTAATCTTACAGACCATTAAACATAGAGTATCTTTAGTCTTGATCCCTTCAACCAGATTATAATGCTGAACATTATGGTGTCTGTGTGTGTGTCTGACTTAGTAAGAGTGTGTGCGTGTGTGTGTGTGTGTAGACTTACTGAGTGTGTGTCCTGGACTCAAGACCTTCCCGTCCATAGGCAGATTGAACGGCTGTTGTACCTTTGTTCGGATTATTCTGGAATAAAGGACTGGGATTATTAACACACAAAACTGTAGTAGTGTTAAATGTAGGCGTTAAGACTGTAATGTGGTATATCATGTAATATATAAAAATTGCAATCCAAAGAATGGAAATAACTATATGCGTGATCATTAAATTATACAGACTAAGATCTCTAATATAGTAAAGTGCAACATCACAAACAACTTCATAGGGTGGGTAAAACTGAGTGGGTGAGGCGCTCCCCAGGTGAGTGGGTGAGGCGCTCCCCAGGTGAGTGGGTGAGGGGATGAGGGGCTCCCCAGGTGAGTGGATGAGGGGCTCCCCAGGTGAGTGGATGAGTGGATGAGGGCTCCCCAGGTGAGTGGATGAGGGGCTCCCCAGGTGAGTGGATGAGAGGCTCCCCAGGTGAGTGGATGAGGGGCTCCCCGGGTGAGTGGGTGAGTGGATGAGGGGCTCCCCACGTGAGTGGGTGAGGGGCTCCCCAGGTGAGTGGATGAGGCGCTCCCCAGGTGAGTGGGTGAGTGGATGAGGGGCTCCCCAGGTGAGTGGATGAGGGGTTCCCCAGGTGAGTGGATGAGGGGCTCCCCAGGTGAGTGGATGAGGGGCTCCCCAGGTGAGTGGATGAGGGCTCCCCAGGTGAGTGGGTGAGGGGCTCCCCAGGTGAGTGGATGAGGGCTCCCCAGGTGAGTGGGTGAGGGGCTCCCCAGGTGAGTGGGTGAGGGGTTCCCCAGGTGAGTGGGTGAGGGCTCCCCAGGTGAGTGGATGAGGGGCTCCCCAGGTGAGTGGGTGAGGGCTCCCCAGGTGAGTGGGTGAGGGGCTCCCCAGGTGAGTGGGTGAGGGGCTCCCCAGGTGAGTGGGTGAGGGGCTCCCCAGGTGAGTGGGTGAGGGGCTCCCCAGGTGAGTGGGTGAGTGGATGAGGGCTCCCCAGGTGAGTGGATGAGGGGCTCCCCAGGTGAGTGGATGAGGGGCTCCCCAGGTGAGTGGGTGAGTGGATGAGGGCTCCCCAGGTGAGTGGATGAGGGGCTCCCCAGGTGAGTGCGTACCTGTTGATGGAGCTGACACTGGGCACGGTGTCGCTGTCACAGACGCCCTCGGCCAGCAGACGGTCTCTGATCTCCCAGGCGAACATGGTGGGGTTCTGACGCTTGTACTCTGCGATCTTATCCACCACCTTGGGCGTGGCCACCTTGGGCTTGGAGCCCCCGATCACACCCGGCTTGATGCTGCCAGTCTCGTAGTAACTGAGGAGACACACACATTACACACACACACACACACAAACACACGTGTGTTACACCAAGCCAGTGGGTTCCAGGTACATGTGGAGACGTAATAAAAGGTGTTCGCTCTGCTTTCATCCACAATGACGGGGATGCACGGGGGATTTGAACCGTAAACCTCTTGGTCTGCGCTCTACCACGGAGCTAGGCCCATCGCTAGACATCAAATACTGTCTTTATATATCTTATACATCTTCACCCTCTCGCCACTGAGCAATACCTATCAGATGAATGTTGGCCACACCTTGGTTGAGATTGTTTATTTAGTCTATAAATGACACGCAGGGAGGACAGTGTGTCTAGAATGTGCTGTCAATCATTAGACCGAGGCCTGAGGTAGGCTGATGTTGCCGTGGTGATGTTAGACTGTGAGAGGGTGCTCGTTCGTGGCTCCAGTGCAGAGTACAGGAGAGTCATGTGACGTCAGTGTCTGGCCTGGTGAGAGCAGGACATTAACAGACCAGGGGCGCCAGGTTTGAGGCGTGGGCTGCCAGGTGTGGGGCGTGGGCCGCCAGGTTTGGGGCACGGCCCGCCAGGTTTGAGGCGTGGGCTGCCAGGTTTGAGGCATGGGCTGCCAGGTTTGAGGCGTGGGCTGCCAGGTTTGAGGCGTGGGCTGCCAGGTTTGAGGCGTGGGCCGCCAGGTTTCTCACCGTCCCAGGATCTTGCTGACGCAGCCGTGGCTGACACGGAGCTGGCGTGAGATGTCGCAGGGCCGGACGCCCTGGTGGGCCATGTCCACGATGCGCTGCCGGATCACCTCAGGGAGAGGACGGCCGTTCACAAACATTCCTCCTAGTTGGTTAAGACCCCCATGACCTGGGGGAGGGGGGGGATGAACACACATTAACATCATTTACATTTAGTCATTTAGCAGACGCTCTTATCCAGAGCGACTTACAGTAAGTACAGGGACATTCCCCCCCGAGGCAAGTAGGGTGAAGTGCCTTGCCCAAGGACACAACGTCAGTTGGCATGACCGGGAATTGAACTGGCAACCTTCGGATTACTAGCCCGATTCCCTCACCGCTCAGCCATCTGACCCCCAGTCACACACTGTACATCCATGTGTCTGTGTGTGTGAGCTTCTCGTTGAGAAAACACAGACATGCGCACACACTCAGACATAAACACACACTCAGGCACAAACACACACTCAGGTACAAACACACACTCAGACACAAACATGCTTAGATACACACACAAACTCAAAAACATACGAGCGGGTGCAAACACACACACTCCCATGTATCCTAAAACACACGCACACACATACACACACACATTTATTAATATTACTGCAGATAATAACCAATCCAGACCAACATTTTCAGGAATACACTGCAGGGAGGTAAGCCAATGACCATTAACTTGTAGATATTTCTACAAAACTATTCTGGTTTACCACAAAACAAAAATCACAAAAGTGTCTATAAGCTTTTCATAAAACATTTCTACCAAGCGCTATATATATTTTGCAATTAACTTAGTGAATAGCGGGTTATTATAGTTTGGTCGAAGTTTTCGTGAACATGAAACGTGGGACAATAAATAGTCTAATATATAGAGGATGTCGGTAATGCACACACAAACACAATAAACAGAAATAACGCGATAACGCAAACGCTGGATTAGGGAAATTCCGTTGATCAAACGTTATAGGTTACCGAACTTCAATGGACTTTGAAAAAACAGCGGGACGATTACTTGATGTTAAGAGTTTGACATTTTTCGACATGCATAGATTTAGTTATTGTGGTAAAATTGTAATAAAAGAGAATAACTGACCAAATAAGTCGGATCTAGCTAGAAATTTGACTGCCTCTGGTTTAGACAGCTCAGTGCAAGTCTTCCACATTCTAGACGTTCTGAGTCCCGGTTCTGAGCTCTAGATCCTTCTGAGTTCTAGATCCTTCTGAGTTCTAGATCCTTCTGAGTTCTAGATCCTTCTCTCCAGCCAGCCTGGAACACAGAAGGGTGCGAGAGCAGGATAGTCATGACTCGCGAGGTGAGAGGTGGCCTATACTGCTTCGTTTACGCAAAAAAGACATTTATGGACAATTTGATATTTTATATTGTAACCTATATTTATTTGTTCGTTGTTTTTTTCACAACGTTATCCATTTAAATGTGAAATTAGTTTATAGGCGAGATAGGAGAAGGATCAAACCACACAAATGATCTGAAAGGCTTAAAGAATGAGACAGATAACTTCTAACATAATTAGAATAAGCCTTTGATCAATTTTACCAACGGTAATAACTTTAATTACACATTTTATGAAATCATCCAATAGAAAACAAATTCTTCTTCAAATTAATTACTTCTCTTTTAGGATAATTATTTTCTAAATGTTTTTTCCGTTCAACTGAACAAGACATAGGCTACTTTTGTTTCAACTGCAGACGGTTTCTAGAGGTTAGGCCTATAGTGCGCAGTGGACCAATTTACATCCTGTATAGCTTACATATAAAAGTAGTTCTTGAGAATAACATTTGTTATAAGGATTTAAAAAAATAAAAAATAAACACTTTTCTATGACGTGGCGCCAAATAAATAAATAAAAATATCTAACGCGTAAGTCTACAGTTCTGCTTCTCATGATAAAGGTTTCCAAGCTATAGGCGACTTTTATTGATTTAGTTTTTGGCTGTAAGGGTAAAGAACATGCCTGTTCAAATGAATTTCATACACAGCATCAGGGGATATCGCTTTTTAGCCATGGCAATTTAATTTAGTCTGTATAAAATCAAAAATCGACGTAGGCCTATTCTCTTAAACATTTTAGTAAACGCAACTGGGGACGTTTTTCAAAAGTACTTTTTCTGTTGTCGTCAGCAGCCTCTGTGTTCTACAGCCTGCATCAGTGACTTTGTAAGAACCCCATTGCTTTTAATTTAACCCATTCAGTCTCTGCTCTCGCTCTTTCCCAGCTTTCATTTCCACATCAAACGGCAGGCGGACGGGTCTGGGTGGGGAGCGCTATTAACGGTGCTAGCGGAGTGTGTAAAAAACCTACTCGCCAAGCTTCACCAACCTGCAGGATATTAAAGACTACCCCAGGGGAATAAACACACACAGGAGCAGACGCAATGCAGACGCACGCTTTTGCTACTACAACGCCACACACACACATACACACAAAGAGCACAAAGAGTGAGTGCGCGTACACACACACACACACACACACACACAACACGCATTGGACGTTTATTTTAAATGCAATATAATTACAGAGATTTTAGGAAACAAAATCACCACTCTGAGTTCCTTGTCTCAGTTTCTCCTCCAACTCAAAATTATCCTAAAAGCTCTCCAAGTTAGCCACCTTCATGGCTACACCATTGTGAAACCTTTATGAAAACAAATGCAATTAAATATTTCAAATTTATATTTCAGGCTATTGGTATCTAAATACTGTTGAGATTCGAATGATTTGCGTGTTTATTATAGTTTAGAGCCTAACACATCATATAGCCTACGGTATTAGGTTAAATGGACATGGTAAGATTATCTCACATGGATAACAACCTCCAGCCTGTTTTTAAAGACTATTCATATCTTGCACAACTTAAGTAGTTGCCAACTTTATATGATGACGCGAGAAAAGATGGCGCGGCAGAGACGATAGAGAGTGTCATAATTTATGCCGCGGGGTGACTGGGTGAAACGTAAACAAACCACACGATTCTGCCCCCCACCGTTCCATCATTGACCCAATTGAAGTGACAATGACCGCGGGTTGCCCCAAATTTATATCTGACAGCTAAACTAACCTCCAATTAACTTTCTAAATGCTTCCCATAGAGAAAGCATTAGAAAACTATGGGAACCTTTTAGAATAATTTACTCTTGTTGGGCCTCTCTATACTGCCTGAAGAGGCTTCCGAATTTTCACTGCGAGTTGGACAATGTTTGTTGTGAACGTGAATATTAATTTAGTGAGGTTGGCTTTTCCTTGAGCCATTTTATGTTGACTAGGTTCCAGAAAGGCCTTGGCAGTTAATAGTGCGACAAGTAGTTATGATGTACTCAATCATAAATGTGTGCAAGGTTCACGAGACAATAACAGAGAGGAACACAGGCCGGTGCAGAGCTTCACGAGAGCTGTACGCACGAGGTCAGTACAACTTCAAGTGTTTCTCTTCTTTAATATAATAGATTATATTTCACAAAAAAATAAGTATGTATATAGTTTATAGGTAACCTCAGTGAGCTTATAGTTCCTAAATAATTGATTTCACACATTTCACTCGTTGTCTTATTCACTTAAATCATTTAGAACCCTGTATCTAAAAGAACAGTTTGTTGACCGAAGCCCTCCATAAATAATGTGAGGAGGTTAGGAGTCGACAGCTCTTCAATAGAAATATAATACCGCAAAATTGACAGCTCATTACGTTCAAACATAATTTAAGGACTGAGTCAGAGTTTATCATGAAATTATATAGCCTATTTTCTTTCAGCTGTAGCCGTTAGTAGCATATTTATTGTAATATTAAGGCCCACAGTATGGACCAATAACTTTCATGACACGTATGAAATTAGAGCAAAAACTATTTTAACTTTGTGGGCTACATTGTCAAATTGTTTTGTTCGAATTTGACTCCAGAATACATGCGTTTCTTTACATCTAAAACATTATAACTTCGCGTGTCGGTTATGGTTTTTTACCTCGTCCGTTGGAGTTGGACATATCTCTGAGGTCTCTCTCTGTAGGTGTCCACGCGCTCTCCCGGTTAATAAGACGTTTTTAGTCCATGTGGGGCCTCGCGATGCATGCGTGTTCCTGAGTGCACTCTTAAAATGCGCTGCAAGAGGATATTGTCATAGTTAATAAGGGGTTCTGGACAGGACTGCGCTGTTTTCCGATTTTGCCCCATTAAAAAATAATCGGCGTGATAACCTTTTTGCGAGTCCCTGACACCCATTCTTTAAACCACTCAAAATAGATAAAAAATATATATTTTGATTTCCATAGTGTACAATACACTAACCATTACTTTCATATTATTTAGGCTATCTTTGAAAGAAACGTTTCAGACACAAGATGGTTCATGCGTCATATCAAGATAATGTCTCGGCTACAACTGTAAGTTATCAGGAAAAACCTTTTTGTTTGACATTTCAACAACCGAGCGAAATAGTGGCAACACTAGGACGATTATATTTTCAGCACATAAACGCAGTGGTCATCATTGCTTTAATCATTTAGAGCTCCGGTTAGAGTAAACAGTTACCTTTAATATGTAGACAAATGCAGTTTTCAGAGAAGATATCCTTATTATCCACTGTTACGGACCCAACTGGAGGAAATGTAGCCGTAACCTCGGCCGTGAGAAGATCCAACACTAGCTGATAAAGATTCAGGAGTGATTTTGTCTCAACATTAGCAGTAGCCTATGAGATGTTTAAGACCTGCCAATCGTGTTCTCTGCGAGGTTTTATCCAACGGACGCTCTCATGGGCGAGAAGTGGAGACTGTGCGCTTCCGCCATTGGTTGATGGATTGCAAGGGGGTGTAGTAGAACAGAGGCGGGGGTGTGTCTTTGTGGAAAGAGGGTGGCTCTCCTCCCTATCCACATGGATGGGTGATTTCGTGTTTTCAGTGGCATTCCACCCAACACAACACACTGACTGTGTGAAACAGCAACGTACGGAAACACTCGTCAAGGAGTCGGTTTGTTTTCATTCACCTCCAGCGACAGCTCCACTTTGATTAGATTGTGTACAAGATGTGACACCATTTCCGGCGGTCTGCGGAATCGGGTTCATGTGGAGAACAGTTTTTTCACACAGTGTGGTGCTTGATCCGTCACAATTTATGTTTCAACATGACACGTTGCCGTTGATCATCTAGTCTGCTGATTGTTGGTCATAAAGAAGAGTGTTGAGATATTTCAGCTTATAAACTCAGCAGCATGCAAAACCTACAGCCATTAACTGATTGAGGCTGAAGGGTGTTTTTCCAAGGGAATGCCATAATAACCTTGTTAGGGCGTTAAAACATTGGTTTAATTATGCAGGGATTAGATTATACCGTCCATTCTGATGTCGCCTATACTTTCAGCGCCTGGTTGGCCTTTATATCATTATAATACGTACAATATGACAACAATTATTTTAACGTTGTTACAATATGATACTTTTATTCTTGTAGCTACTTAAGGCAGATTTTAATGTTGTTTATTTAGTTATAAGTTATAATTGCTGACATTTTCTCAAAATGTGTGAAGAGATCCGTCCTCGAAGCCGTAGGCTACATGATTCTTCACGAAACCCCCTTTGTCCTAAAGATATTTCATCTACCTTAGCATGGCGCCTTTTCTTAGTTATTATTGTTTTGTTCTTGGGAGATGAGTCAGACAGTGTTACGTGATGGCTCTCTATATCCCTCTAAGCTCCTTAGACTTTCTGGTTTCAGACTAAACTGTGCTGAGTCTACCGGTCAGACACAATGTACTTTCACTCCTCGGGGTCAAATGAGCTCAAGACCATAGCCTACATGATGTAGGCCGACATACATTTAAGTAGCCCATGTAACAGTCCACTGTGGCCTACAGTACTTCGGGTCTGTGTTGTCGGCTTTACTGTAAGCCTACGAGACATCTCCTCTACTGTATATATATGTCATCCATTCAAACCTCAATCGGATTGAATCCGTGAAATATGCGCGTGGTTCTTCACAACAGGGCGCCGGTGCCCCTCTGCGTTGTAACACTGTTAATGTTGTTCTCACGAGCTTGTAAAACAAACTTAACACCTCTAATGACGCTCATTCATGCCCCCATGTCGCGTCACCCGCCACTAGTGTGTCTAGCGGAGACGTTGGGTTTACTTAACCATATGGCTCGTGGCACCAATTTAGTTTTCTCTGACGAGAAATTAGCAAAGCTGGACAAGTGAAAAATAAAAGAGAAATATATATATTTTTTTACAAATATGGCCCTTTTAATAAAGCAAGCAGTTTTATTCTCGAACCCGCATTAAATCGATTCAACTTCAATGCGACTCAAATTCTTATCTCCTCAAAGACCGCAATTGATTGAATTCTCCATCTCTATTGCCGGTCGCGCAATGTAAACACCATTACATTGGTCTTGCTCCGTGACAAAAGGGTCAGTGTTTTGAAATAAATAAAACTGTCAAGAGACTAAAGCGAATCCTAACATATAGGATTGAAGCGGAGAATTCCTCTGTAAAGTGGAGAGAGAACGAGAGGGGAAATTGCCCCGGGAACAAAACTGAGGAAAGAGAGGTTATCAGGAGTTTAACAAGGGATTTAAACTTTAAGATGGTATCGTGATCGGAAAAGTGTAAACTGTAGGCTAATAGGGCTTAATTGTAGGGTCCTGCCTGGGCTGCTTAGGGCTACACTACACCGCCCATGTCTTTATGAATCTCAATACAAATATTATTTTATCAACAACATAAAATGTATCAAATCATTAAATAGGCTACCACCTAAACGTTATCAAATCAAATGGATTGGCCTAATGGAACATACATTTGTTATCATCTCTCTTCATTACAGGTAGGCCGCGTTTCTTTAGGTTTTTTCCAGGCTCATAATAAGAATGATGAAGATGCTATACTTGAATAGTAAGAAAATAAGTATACTGTTTGCCGTATACATAGAATCTGAAACATTGAACTATGTATATGTGAGATTCTGAACACTAATAAAATATAACAATTTTAAAATTTAAAAAAAAGAATGATGAAGATAATCTATCACATTAATTTTATTAGAGCAATGGCTATTTATGTGACATTTTGTTGATAAACCAAATTTCCAAATAATTCTTTATAATACAGCCCTATAAAAAGTGATACATATTTAATCTATAATTTAGCTAAGAAACGTTTTTTAACGTGAGAGAAAAGTATTTCGCCCAGAAAAGATAGTTTCCCTAAATAATTTTGCTTAATTGGAGCTGGTAAAAAAATCAACGAGAAAGTGGACAAAAATCTAAACACCTTTCCTAACAGGTTGGCCCTATGGTTGAAACAGTTTGATACGGACCAACGTGACGGATTATGATGTCCGCAAAAACAAATGACAATGTCAAACTATTAGTGTAAATGTAAATAAGTACAAAAGGCATAGATCTAACCCTTTGAACACTTTCAAACAAGACGTGCTGAGAAGGTTTCGCATAATTTCTCGAATTTGCAGTCAGTGAGACGCTGTTAGATGGCATGTCCACACAATAAATAAATACAAATATTATAACTTCGTTTAAATCTAACTTGCACTGTTACATCGTTTACTTTGCAAAATTATTTAGAAAGAGGCCTATATCTAACACCATAACACCTCTGTGGGTTGTATCACCGAGAGATATTGTGTGCACCATCTCTAGCTTTCATCTGTGCATCAAACTGAGACATTCAACAGGCAAACCGCAAACTCAATCATCCAATGCATGTTTTTTTTTCGGGAGGTAAGATGATCAATATTGATGCCCAACCCAAACCGCGCTGGGTGTGTCTTGTTGACGGTTGCCACGGGTGCCTCCGGATTCGGTTCCTCCGGGGATGTGCTGTTCCTACAACAAAGTTCACCTCGCGGCGACAGGTGCCAACCAGGGGGCATCGGGTCAGCACAGCGCTCATTCACAAAGCAAGGACGTTGTCAAACACCTCATCATTAACTAGACCGGTTACAGTTGAAGTTTAAAATGCATATTGAAGTGATGTTGAGGGAGTACCCTCTGGCAGGCCCTTCAGAACTAACTAATATGCCTAATAATGCCTAATAGCCCTTCGCTACCAATGAACGGTTATAGGTTAGCCTACAAGTAATTTATATGTCAAAAAGGTCTTAGTTGGACTTAGTTGTATTATTGAGGAAACTTAAGTCCATATGTTATTGTTGGCTGTGCCATAGACTTAAAACATTCAAGTCTACATTTACATTAATCAACTCTTCTCCATGAAAGAATTAGGCCTAAAGCCATCAGAGGAATGTGTTGTCGTTTGTCTTTTCAGGTGGCCTTGACTAAATAGGTACGTCCATGACAACATTATTGTCAAAGATTATAAATTCCACCGACAACAAACTAAATGCAAGTGATTGGTCTTGCACGCGTCGTTTTTCCGAAGCCCACCTGCCCATTTAGGTGTAATTTGACTGGAAAAGTGAATTCGGTGATTCGCCGATTATGCCTGTTCGGTGCGCGCGCCAGTATCCCGTGCCGCTCCCTGCGTGATGCATTGCTCCTCTCTCTCCTCGAGGCTCCGCTTGTCACTCCACGCGCTCTGCAAGATGAATGGCCCCACGTTAAAGCCCACTTAATAGCAACTTTTATAAATCTACCCTCACGCTTGTCTCTTTGTGGTCAGCGACTCGAGATGAGCCAGATAATTAGATGATAATAGCTAAAGAAACGTCTCAATATTGATGATTCCATTAGGCCAAGACTACCCCTGTGCAAACACTTTGGTCCTGCGAACTAATCCACCAAATACAACCATTTGAACGTGTAAATGTTGTTATTAAACCTGGATAATCCACAAGTCTCAACAGCCCTTGTTCAATTTTCATCACTTCATCGTTAGTTTACTCATTATTTAACTGACCAGAAAGCATCCAGTAAAACGTAAAAAGAATGTTCCCTAAAAGTTGGAGGGGACCCCCTGCCTGGGAATGAGCGCTCCCTGGACTCCTGAAAAGTTCCCTGGAGATCTTGTTAAGACAAACTAAGACTAGTACTCACAGGAGACTGAACAGTCATATCCCATGTTGGAGAGACAAAGTGTTCAGGTGGTTCAGGTTCTCTCAGGGGAGAGCAGAGGTGTTGCTCACCTTGCCTGCTCCGTCCTGCTAGTGTCCTGGTGCACCGCTTACCCTGCTCTGCCGTGTCTCTCCCTCACCTCCTCCTGCGTCCTCCTGCCTCCGCCCTGCCTCTGCCCTGCCTCTGCTCTGCCGTGTCTCTCCCTCACCTCCTCCTGCGTCCTCCTGCCTCCGCCCTGCCTCTGCCCTGCTTCTGCTCTGCCTCTGCTCTGCCTCGTCTCTCTGTGCTCGTCCTCCTCTGCTTGGTGAACCTTCTGCTTGGTGTGTTCAGGACAGCCCTCTACATTGTTCCCCAAGCCTCCCATTTCCTCTTTGGATTTCCCCTCTGACCCCAGACCCTGTCTTCACCCACCCAAACACAACACCTCCCCCCTCCTCTCCCCTCCCCCCTCACCTCCCCCCTGCCTCCCTTCACCCTAGATCTCCCTGTTCCTCTGTTCTCTGCCCCCCCAGGTTCTGGGCCTGATGGCTGCTACCGTCCAGCCCCTCAGCAGCTCAGCGTGACGGCTGTTGTCCCCGGCACAATAACCCCCAGCCATCCGGGTGGAGCTGTCCAGAGAGCTCCCCCCTCCCCCTGCTCGGCCCTCACCTAAGCTGCAATTGCGCAGATGTAAGTCCCGCCTCAATAGTAAATATGTACAGTACTTTGCCCTGATCGTTGTGTGTGTTTGGTGTCATGAGAGGTGAAGAAGCTACGGTTCTTTAGGCAGTTCACCAGGCCTGGCTGCTGTCTGGTGAACAGGAACCAGAGAGAAAACTAACTTTTGATGCTCTCTATTTAGATCGTCTCTCATTAAAACCACCACTAAACCTGTCCTTTTTGTTTTAAAGACAGAGAGAGACGGGAGAAGAGAAAGAGAAATGAAGAGAGAGGAGAGAGAGAGAAGTGAAGAGAGAGGAGAGAGAGAGAAGTGAAGAGAGAGGAGAGAGAGAGAAGTGAAGAGAGATGGAGAAGAGACAGAAAGAAAAAAGAGAGAGACTCTGATGGTCAAATAGATTGGCAGACCCCCTGCTAGTGCCTGTCAATCAGACTTGTGGTTTCCATGGAGACTGCTATCACAGCGGGAGCGAGGCAGTAGTGTGTTCAGTCAGGGCTGTTTGAGAAGGGACTCTTGGGAATTGTAGTTCAGGTGATCCACTCACTGCAAACACTAACGTTGCAGCGGAGAGGAGATGTGCTGTCTGGAGGGGGAGATACTACATCTACATTTAGTCATTTAACAGACGCTCTTATCCAGAGCGACTTACAGTAAGTACAGGGACATTCCCCCCAAGCCAAGTAGGGTGAAGTGCCTTGCCCAAGGACACAACGTCATTTGGCACGGCCAGGAATCGAACTGGCAACCATCAGATTACTAGCCCGCTTAGATATTCCCCTCCAGAGAGACACTCTGCAGGGACAGTTCACACAATCCAGTTAGTTTGTATTTCGCCACCAGAACGGGATTATCTCTTGGTGAATTGACTGCTTCCTGTGAGACTGCACCTCTGATTTGACATCACCTCTTGGTGAACTGACTGCTTCCTGTGAGACTGCACCTCTGATTTGACATCACCTCTTGGTGAACTGACTGCTTCCTGTGAGACTGCACCTCTGATTTGACATCACCTCTTGGTGAACTGACTGCTTCCTGTGAGACTGCACCTCTGATTTCACATCACCTCTTGGTGAACTGACTGCTTCCTGTGAGACTGCACCTCTGATTTGACATCACAATCATAGATCCGCTCTTTGTTTGTACGTTGTTTTTGACCAAATGACTGTGTGTAGTGGAGTGATCACATGTACACCTGAACACGCGTGTGTGACTGTGTGTGGTGGTGTGATCACATGTACACCTGAACACGCGTGTGTGACTGTGTGTGGTGGTGTGATCACATGTACACCTGAACACGAGTGTGTCCTGTTTCGCCCAGAGGGCTTCTGTATGACCATATCCAAAGCCAAAGAGATATATTTGTCGTATGAACATTATAATATTCAGTAATTCTGGACTCGGGGCAACAGCCGCAAAGTCAGCATAGAAAATAAAAGTACACATTATTTTTATTTTTTTATTGTATACATATATATGACAAAAATATATATGTATGTATATCTCACCCACCCCCACCCCCACCCACCCCCACCCACCCCCGCCCCCCGCCCACCCCCGCCCACCGCCGCCCACCCCCACCCTCACCCCCACCCTCCCCAACCTCTTTCTCTCTCTCTCTCTCTCTCTCTCTCTCTCTCTCTCTCTCTCTCTCTCTCTCTCTCTCTCTCTCTCTCTCTCTCTGTCTCTCTCTCTCTCTCTGTCTCTCTCTCTCTCACTCGGCCCCCACCTCAGAGGTACTGCTGTGATGACCTGTGGACAAGCCGTTAGATGATCACACAGGCCAGAGTAATAGCGATGTAATTAGGGCTTTATTGTCATGTAATTCTCCGTCAAGCACATTGTCAATATCTTGGTTGATGAGGTTGAAAGTAAGATTGGAAGGCAGTGACCCGGGTCAAGCTAGGTGATTATGGTAACCGCACTCACTCACTCCTCTCTCTCTCTCTCTCTCTCTCTCTCTCTCTCTCTCTCTCTCTCTCTCTCTCTCTCTCTCTCTCGCTCTCTCTCACTGTCTCACAACCACACTCTCTCACACAAACACTCACTCACTCACACATACTAACTCACTTACACACATTCAAACACAGACACACACACCCAAACTCACATGCTCTCAAACAGACACACACACAAATGTAGTGTGGTGTAGTGTGGTGTAGTGTGTGTAGTGTCTGTAGTGTGTGTAGTGTGTGTAGTGTGTGTAGTGTGGTGTAGTGTGTGTAGTGTGGTGTAGTGTGTGTAGTGTGGTGTATTGTGTGTAGTGTGGTGTATTGTGTGTAGTGTGGTGTAATGTGTGTAGTGTGGTGTAGTGTGTGTAGTGTGGTGTAGTGTGTGTAGTGTGTGTAGTGTGGTGTAGTGTGTGTAGTGTGGTGTAATGTGTGTAGTGTGGTGTAGTGTGTGTATAAGTATCTGCGTATCTGTTTGTCTGAGTGTTTCATGTTTTCAGACTGAAACACTCAGACAGAAACACTCAGACAGAAACACTGGGTTCAGGGGAGGAAGGGGGAGGAAGGGGGAGGACGGGGGAGGACAGAACATAGAGGGAAAAGAAGGTGGGATCTCAAGATGGAGAGAGAGAGAGATCAGAGAGAGAGAGAGAGAGAGAGACATCAGAGAGAGAGAGAGAGGCACCGTAAGAAAATGAGAAAGAGAAAGACACTCAAAAAGAAAAAGAGAGGTTGAAACAGAGACAAAGAGTACGAAAAAGAGAAACAAAGAGAGAGAGAGGAAAACAGAGACAGAGACAGAGAGATGGAAAGAGAGAGAGAGGAAAACAGAGACAGAGAGATGGAAAGAGAGAGAGAGTGCTGTATCTCTCCCCTGTGTGTCACTGGCAGATCTGCTGGTGTGAAAGCTGATCTGTTCCCTCAGTGACTCTATTAATTTACCTCATTTATCTTAAACCCCCCCATAAATACTGGAGACCTCAGTCAGAGAGAATGTGTGTTTGTGTGTGTTTGTGTATGTGTGTGTGTGTGTGCGTGAAGGAATAAAAACACTGCCGCTCCCCTTTCCATTCCCAGAGGACAAATCCGTAGCGGAAAAACTCATTTTCCTGCAAATAGTTTGTCAGCCAAGCTAGGAGGAGTGATAAATTATCACAGACGTTAGGTGAGGGAGGGTGAGTGGAAGAGGACAGCCCTTGCTCTCCCCCTCCCTCCGCACCTCCCTCCCTCCCTCTGCACCTCCCTCCCTCCCTCTGCACCTCCCTCTCCACCTCACTCCCTCTCCACCTCACTCCCTCTCCACCTCACTTCTCACTCTCTCTCTTCTCTCCACCTCCCTCCCTCCCTCCCTCCCTCCCTCCCTCCCTCCCTCCCTCCCTCCCTCCCTCCCTCCCTCCCTCCCTCCCTCCCTCCCTCCCTCCCTCCCTCCCTCCCTCCCTCCCTCTTCTCTGATCAGGGCTAAAAGCTAAAACACACAATTTCTTTAACACACACACATACTCACACACCATCCAGCGGAGTTGCATTTGGGAAAAGGCGGTTGCCCCTACAACTGGAGTGTGACTCCCCATCCCAAATGATAAATTGATGGGCAGCAAAATGGATTTGTTTTCAACTAGTAACACATCAAAGAAATAATAATTCTGCACGGGGAGTGTGGCGGAATGATGAATGAGGTAGACAGCTGGATCACGATGAAGCAATGGAGTGAGGGAGAGAGAGAGAGAGAGGGAGAGAGGGAGAGAGGGAGAGAGAGAGAGAGAGAGAGAGAGAGAGAGAGAGAGAGGTAGAGAGGGAGAGAGGGAGAGAGAGAGAGAGAGAGAGAGAGAGAGAGAGAGAGAGAGAGAGAGAGAGAGAGAGAGAGAGAGGAGGAAGGGACGTGTGTGTACGTGTGTGTGAAAAGGGGAAAATCAACAAGCAAACCAACAGAACTGGTTCCTCAGTGAGGAGGGATAGTTGACGTTCTCATAGTACACCTGGCTGCTATGTCCCTATACCACACACACACACACGTACATACACACACACGTACACACACACACAGACACACACACGTACACACACATCCGGACCAGACCAGACAGTGGGTTAACAGATAAATAAGAACTCGTCCAGCAGATGTCCTTACAGTGAGTGCTGGCACAATTCTGACAAATGATGGAATTCACTGCCTCATTTCCTTTCATAAATACTGTTTAGATTGTTAACCGCAGTGATTTATGATACATATTTTCAAAACCGTTTGAGTAAAGCACAGCTGAACCCCCCAAAATATTTTGGCATTTCATTTTTATAGAAGAATATCCTATCTTGTGTTGTCGATTAAGGAGAGAATTGTTCATTTAACTCGTGCCTCCCTCGCCTCTCTCTCACAGACAGGCTGCTGCATCAGCGGAAAGTTTCCAGAATGTTCTCACAGCTGCGTTATGACATCGTTACAATACTTATAGTCACGTGACACGGGAAAGATTCAGATTGTTTATTCAGACGTTTGACACTGCAACAGGTTGTCTAGTGTGGACAGATAATTCATAGGCCTACTTCCCCCCCAACAAACAAACAAACCCGTAATATAAAGGTTTTTAATTTAGCACCAAGTTTCTCCAGAGGTCGTGTTATCTGACTCGAGGCCGACTGCGGGTTGGAGCATGGTGTCTCTTCCTGGCGCCTCGCACCTATTTCACACGGTAGCGCCAAACAGAACCACACTGGCACCGGGCCAGGTCAATTTCCTCGACATTGTCCTGGTCGTGCCCCACCGGCGCTGGCTGCATAACCAGACCGGCTCAGTGCTGCTCCGCTCGGTTCCGGCTGCTGTGGTTCACTACTGTGAAATAGGGAGAAGCAGCCAACCTATAGTTTGCTAGCTATCGCTTGTTTTCTGCTGTGTTCCGATTGGACCAGTGTCTGAGCACAGTGTTTGTCCCTTCAACAGTTAAAATGACAGTAAAAATGTGATGGAGAGTCCAGATCTCATAACCAAACTGAAAGTCGTTCAGCGAGAGCGAAGTGTTTCCAGGCGTTTTAGCTGTCACAGATGTCCAGTCATATATTCACACATAACTCGACTTAAAACAGCGCTGAAATGTTTTATAGGCCCCTAAAACTCTGGTTAGGATATTGCCGCTATACTGTCAAGCTGGTGCTGTGTTTGTCAGTTCCAAGCATGAAACAAACCAAGGACATGGGAGTTATAAGCTGGCGTTGTTTGACATATTTCAGAGTCTCTGTGAAATTAATTCAGAGCCTCAACACCAGTCTAGTTCGTGAGTGTGAAAGTGTGAAAAATCACAGGAAAACAACCTTTCTTACACAAAAAGGCCCTTTAGGTTTGAAAAATCATAAAGAGGATCCTGTCCTTCAACTCCGGCATGTTTATGACCGCTCAGTGTGGATCATCACCGCCTCATTCACATCGTTTTTGAGGTCGTTTCAGATGCTGCCTAGTCACCCCTCCAGCTGTACCCCGGTTCTTCCCTAGAATCCTAACTGCCAGTTAGAGATCTCTCACAGGTCATAACCATCATGACAAAGGACTACAATTACCGTAAGCACTATCATCACCATCATCATCACGATCATAATCATAACCATTATCATCACTAGAGCCACAGTTATAATCACCGACACAGCCAAATATTACACCACTCGGCTGCAATATTCACAGTCTGCTAGCGGTATTAAAAAACCACATCTATTTTAAGCTGCCGTTATGTATTCATTCATTAATTACAGCTCCTACGCCGTTTTGTTTTACTTTCCGTTTCCTCGTTTTATCGGGTTGATTCTTCACGTGTCCACATACTCTGTGTGTGTTCTTTCTCGGCTTTTTATCAATATCTCTTTTTATTCTGTGTTCCCTGTCTCTCTCCCTCCCTGCTCCCTCGCTCGCGCCCTCCCCGGTGATTGATGGAGTGAGGCGACAGAGCACAGAGCAACGTGTGGCCACCAGTCCGAGACAGCCCGCTTCTCAGCATTCACCGGGAGAGAGGGATGGAGAAGAAGGAGAAGAGGGGGACCGCTGCACAGAGAGAGAGAGAGAGAGAGAGAGAGAGGGAGAGGGGGGGAGAGACTGAGGCAGAGAGAGAGAGAGAGAGAGAGAAGCAGATTGTGTGTGTGTGAGAGAGAGAGGCAGTGGGAGAGTGCAGGGTACGAGAGAGAGGGGAGCTCAGCTGAAAGCCGCAGACTTAATTCTATGCATCATTAAGCAGTCTCACTCAATGCAACATCCGCTATACATCATCCACGCTCAGTAAACACAACGATGACATTACATTAGCAATTGCAAATGAATTTTCTTTTTAGAGGGAAATTGAGAATACTCTCTTTCAACCTCTCTCCCGTTCTCGCTCTGTTTTTTTACACACATACACACACACACACACACACACATATAGATGCTCAAACGAAACTCAAACACAAGCCATTAAAAACAGGAAGATATTTAAACAAAACAAAAACACAAACAATATTTCCCTTTCGCTCTGCATCTCTCTCTCTCTCTCTCTCTCTCTCTCTCTCTCTCTCTCTCTCTCAATTTCCCACCCAGAGAGTCATAAACAGAGAAATACACAAGTATTATTGAGCACATTGTCACTGTTCATATCTGCTGTTGTGTAACTACGGATGACCGTATCAGACCCAGATAGATTCAGGAGCATCCTCTTGCATTACAACACAAGCTAAAACGCTGAAGGAAAACTCAAAGAACCTAAAACCTAAAGATGCTAAAATGTTTAAGAAGTAAAAGAAGTAGTCGTCCTTAATTCATCCCAGAGGGGAATTTGTGGCGTTGCAGCTGGAAAGACGAAAAATTTATAAAAAATTACAGGTAAAAAGGGTTAATACAGAGAGTTAGTATGCAGGGTTAGTAGATCTAGTTAGTATGCAGGGTTAGTAGATCTAGTTAGTTTACATGGTTAGTAGATCTAGTTAGTATACATGGTTAGTAGATCTAGTTAGTATGCAGGGTTAGTCTTCAGCCACAGTACTCCTGGCAGTCAGGTTATCACAGAGAGGAACTGCTGTCAGGCCCAACACAGTTACCTGGAGGAGAGAGGGTGAGAGAGCAAGTGTTTAGCCCAACACAGTCACCTGGAGGAGAGAGGGGTGAGAGAGCAAGTGTTTAGCCCAACACAGTTACCTGGAGGAGAGAGGGTGAGAGAGCAAGTGTTTAGCCCAACACAGTCACCTGGAGGAGAGAGGGTGAGAGAGCAAGTGTTTAGCCCAACACAGTCACCTGGAGGAGAGAGGGTGAGAGAGCAAGTGTTTAGCCCAACACAGTCACCTGGAGGAGAGAGGGTGAGAGAGCAAGTGTTTAGCCCAACACAGTCACCTGGAGGAGAGAGGGTGAGAGAGCAAGTGTTTAGCCCAACACAGTCACTGGAGGAGAGAGGGGGAGAGAGCAAGTGTTTAGCCCAACACAGTCACCTGGAGGAGAGAGGGTGAGAGAGCAAGTGTTTAGCCCAACACAGTCACCTGGAGGAAAGAGGGTGAGAGAGCAAGTGTTTAGCCCAACACAGTCACCTGGAGGAGAGAGGGTGAGAGAGCAAGTGTTTAGCCCAACACAGTCACCTGGAGGAGAGAGGCTGAGAGAGCAAGTGTTTAGCCCAACACAGTCACCTGGAGGAGAGAGGGGGGAGAGTAACATGACGAGGAGGTTGATCCAGGACCACTCATGTTTGGGTTGTGTACATCGCTGCCCCTTCCCTCCACAGTAGCGTTGGCCAGGCCGAGCCTTCAGAAAGCCATTAACACCCTGCAATACATCATCCCATCTCATCTGGCACTCATGGATATCGCCCGCCTCATTGAGGAATATTGGATCTGTTACAGTAAAGTAAGCCGCTGGATTGAGTCAGATGTATAAATCCATTCCTCCCATGCGTCTGTGACGAGCCTGTCATTGTGTGGCCCTAATGACGGATGATGTGGAGAATTCTCTCTCAGCGAGAGGTGATAAAGAGTCAAATCATGAGGGCTGAGGAGACACACAGACCGGGGGGGGGGGGAGGAGGAGGGGAGGAGGAGGAGTGTGATCAGTCAGGGGGGGAGGAGGGGGAGGGAGGGCATCTCGCTACATGAGCGATGGAAAGTCTTTTCCAGTTTCCTTCCGAGAGCAGAGCAGTCTGGGGTCAGGGGGTCAGGGGGTCGGGGAGGGTTCAAGAACACGACCTTTGACCTGGCCTCGCAGCAGCAGGGGTTCAGACAGCTCTGTGTTCCAGCAGCGCAGCTGAGTCAGCTTCCTGTCAGCCTCAATCAGATGAGCTGTGATTGGTGAATTAGAGGGAAGGGGGGGGGGGGGCAGAAGCAGCTCATGATATGTAATAGAATTTTAAATGAAGTGACACATCAGTTAATAACAGGCTCACACATGAGCCCAAGCAGGAAGAGCATTACAATAACATAACATCTCAGAAGGGTTCGTGTACCTGATCTGTGGATGGCTCAAGGAGAGGAGCGCCAGCGCTGAGGGGGGTGTGGACGACACGCTGGCTGCTCGTCTCAGCATCACAACATTCCTGCAGCGTCACACAGGAAATATGACCCTGGGGCAGGAGACGGCGTTTTGGCTGCCCCCCCCCCCCCCGCTATCTGCCTCCCCAGCATCAAACACATGCAGACCCCCCTACTGGGAGGCTCCCTCCCGACCTCACCATGCACTCTGGGTCCCCCCACCCGACAGAGGTGTGAACCCCCCCCTAGCCCCCCCCCCCCAACACCCCACTCCAACACTCACACTGAACCCCCATCTTTATGGCCCCTGGGTTAGATTAGAGGTGGCTGAAGGTCTACAGATACGAAGAGGGAGGAGGAAGAGGAGGAGAGGAGAAGGAGAGAGAGGAGGGGAGGAGGAGGAGAGGAGGAGGAGGAGGAGGAGGAGGAGAGGAGAGGAGAGGGAGGAGAGGAGGAGGAGGAGAGGAGGAGGGGAGGAGGGAGGGGAGGAGGAGGAGGAGGAGAGGAGGAGGAGGAGAGGAGGAGGGCAGGGTAGTAACTTCCCAGGAGAGTCTCACATCAAAGTGGCTGCTGGAGGAATGCTGACATTTGTTTGTTTTATCATCCGGCGCTCTGCTGTTTGATCACCAGGGCTGTGCTTGGGAAACGAGCCCCCTGCTGCCCCCATGCCCAGCCTCACACACACACACACACATACACACATACACACACACACACATATACCGCCCCCCCCCCCCCCCCCCCCCCCCCCCCCCCCCACACACACACACACACACATACACACACACACACACCAGCCTAGTCATAGTGTCAAACTCTCTCCAGAATCATTTGGAAAGAGCGAGGGTGAAAGAAATAGGTGTCTGTTTTTACCCTTGGTCAATATTTCTGATCTGAAGGAGCACATCCGATAACTACAGTTAGAGACCTGACACTTTAATCAGACTCACAAAGGAAACATCTCTCTTTTCTTTGGGCCCCACTGGTCAATCTGTCTTTCTGTCCTTTGTTTCCCTGAGTGGGAGGCCTGTGTGCTGGGGTGAGGAGCTGGGAAAGTCCCATGATTTATGGCCTACTGCAGGCCTGATCGCCTCTCTCCTCAGCGAGGTTAGCGCCGGAGGTAACCAGGGCTGATTGCTCTCTTCTCTGATTTGGGAAAAGCTTCGATGTTCAGTGGGATTTACTGGTGCTGGTTTCCCTCCACTCTGCAGTCGGATTAACATCCTGTGGGGGAATTTGGAAGTAGAGAGTTAGAGTCCTGGTTGTCAGGGCAACTGGTTGTGTTCCATCAGTTTGAAGATTACACTCAGCGAGATCAGATGTTAATTATTAAACAATAGAGGGTTACTGGGTAGAGCACAAACCATAGAGACAGAAGCCTTAATGCAGCGACCTGGGTTCGATTCCGGCTTGTGCCATTCTGCATGTCTTCCCCCCTGTCTTTGCTGTCTGTTCGCCTAATTAACCTCTATCTCTCTATCTAGGTCAAAAACATTTCTTGAATTTGTATAATAGTTAATGGCTGCAGAGTGAGACAGCTTGCTGACGTCTCTCTCACAGCAGACCAGCATTTCCTCGTGTTTCTGGAACGAGGGTAAGTTAATGCATAATCCTTCCGTCGTCAGAGGATGTTTCTCTACACCAGCCTGTCCCGGAAGACACAGGCAAGGCTTACAGTCATCCCGGAAGACACAGGCAAGGCTTACAGTCATCCCGGAAGACACAGGCAAGGCTTACAGTCATCCCGGAAGACACAGGCAAGGCTTACAGTCATTCCCGAAGGACCATCAGGCAAGGCTTACAGTCATCCCGGAGACACAGGCAAGGCTTACAGTCATCCCCGGAAGAGCACAGTCAAGGCTTACAGTCATCCCGGAAGACACAGGCAAGGGCTTACAGTCATCCCGAGACACAGGCAAGGCTTCACAGGTCATCCCGGAAGGACACAGGCAAGGCTTACAGTCATCCCGGAAGACACAGGCAAGGCTTACAGTCATCCCGGAAGACACAGGCAAGGCTTACAGTCAATCCCGGAAGACACAGGCAAGGCTTACAGTCATCCCGGAAGACACAGGCAAGGCTTACAGTCATCCCGGAAGACACAGGCAAGGCTTACAGTCATCCCGGAAGACACAGGCAAGGGCTTACCGTCATCCCGGAAGACACAGGCAAGGCTTACAGTCATCCCGGAAGACACAGGCAAGGCTTACAGTCATCCCGGAAGACACAGGCAAGGCTTACAGTCATCCCGGTCGTGTTTTGCATTAACGCTAACCCTAACCCTTGCCGTGGTATTAACACATGTTCTCTGTAACCAAACATAAAGGGATCCAGATCCAGGAAAGTCCAGGTCGTACACACAACCCACCAGGCCTGAGGACGCTGTCTGAATATCAGCCAGGCTCAACCACAACTCATTTGCTCTGGGACATCTGCATATTTCCAGAAGAGGGCATTACTTAATAATCACTGAATCATTGTGCTGTATTTCTTACCTAAGCTTAAACCTCTGGATACCTCGTATGTTGTTATAACCCTGGAATAGAGTCTGAGGTAAAACTTTCATTTGAGTTTTATGAGTTGCAACAGTTTATGTCAGATGGCTGAGCGGTTAGGGAATCGGGCTATAAGAGAGACGTCGTCAGACATCAAAACCTTCCAGGCACCATTTAAAAAAACCAGTTTGTTGTGTTTTCAAACGTCAGGCATCTCCTGTGAAGCTGTGACACTGGACACAGCTGGAGTCACCTTCAGGTGTCCCTGCTGCGTCTACTCACCTGGTCCTGTTAGAGCAGCCGCGCTTACCTGGGGAGCAGGGCTGAGGAGCAGGGCTGGGGAGCAGGGCTGAGGAGCAGGGCTGAGGAGCTGGGCTGAGGAGCAGGGCTGGGGAGCTGGGCTGAGGAGCAGGGCTGGGGAGCAGGGCTGGGGAGCTGGGCTGGGGAGCTGGGCTGAGGAGCAGGGCTGAGGAGCTGGGCTGAGGAGCAGGGCTGAGGAGCAGGGCTGGGGAGCAGGGCTGAGGAGCAGGGCTGAGGAGCAGGGCTGGGGAGCAGGGCTGAGGAGCAGGGCTGAGGAGCTGGGCTGGGGAGCAGGGCTGGGGAGCAGGGCTGAGGAGCAGGGCTGAGGAGCAGGGCTGGGGAGCTGGGCTGGGGAGCAGGGCTGGGGAGCAGGGCTGGGGAGCAGGGCTGAGGAGCAGGGCTGGGGAGCAGGGCTGAGGAGCAGGGCTGAGGAGCAGGGCTGGGGAGCTGGGCTGGGGAGCAGGGCTGAGGAGCAGGGCTGAGGAGCAGGGCTGGGGAGCAGGGCTGAGGAGCAGGGCTGAGGAGCAGGGCTGAGGAGCCACCACCACACTCAGGACTCTCAGAGCGCTGGGGCTTTATCAAGGCGAAGCACCCAGATCATGTTGCTATGAAGAGGGCTATATAAATGCAAATTGTATTGGAGATCTATTAGAGGTGGGGGAAAGGGGCAGTATGTAAATGCTGTGTGGAGTACAGTGAAGCAGTCAGCCTGGTCCGATTAGCATGGACCCAGTAAAGGCAAATAGGAGGTGGCGGGAAAAAAATTGCAATTGACTCTCGGTAAATCATGGTGAACAAGGTGAGAAGTTGGGTAATTGAATGGTTGAGGTATTCTATGTGATTTATTGCATTGGCTGGAGAGAAGTGTGGAGACACTGTGGACATCGGCTGCTGAGTTCAGCTTCGTGGTATTTGTTTTACTGAGGAAAGGACAGCGAGGCAGAAAACGCGAGTAGTTCTACGAGGTGAAACTCTGAGATTATGACTGTGATATTCCAAAGTGATTACATTCATGGTAGAGTGCTTCTAACGCACAAGGCAGATCCTCTTGCTGAAGCGAGATATATTATATTTATATGTTACAAAGCTTGAAATGTTTTCAACTTCCTTTACACTAATAAAGTTGTGTTAACGTCACACCTGTTCATGATCACACACAGATACAGGGTTGTTGTTTGGAAAGATACTTTTTAATAAGTTGAAAAAGGGTTAACGTAAATCTACTTTTAAATGTATTAAATGAGAGCTCAATATTTTACTTATGACATTTTATTGAAATTATATGTAATAGTAAGTGTACTGATAATGTACTGATTTTATATAATCTCATACTTATTAACAACTTTAATATTTGTAAGCATGTTTGTACTTATTACTTTGTAAGTATGCTTTATAATATTTTTTGAGCCTGAAAACAGAAGCACCATGATGATGAACCTGTTCTTGTTGCTGTTATCAGTCAGAGGCTGATGCTGTTGGAATGAGGAAGAGGACATGAAGGAGACAGGAAGAGGACAGGAAGTAGACAGGAAGACGACAGGAAGAGAACAGGAGAGCAGATCTTGAGTTTTTCCACCCATGGATAAATGACGCCCTCTAGCTTTGAGATGGGAAAAGTGCATCCCAGCCTTCATTTTTTTCTGCTCGATCATTCTCTGTTGGGTTGGGTGTAGCTCAGCTGACTGCAGACCAGAGGTGGCAAAAGTACAGACATCCTTCACTCAGGTAGAAGTACACACATCCGTCACTCAGGTAGAAGTACACACATCCGTCACTCAGGTAGAAGTACACACATCCTTCACTCAGGTAGAAGTACACACATCCTTCACTCAGGTAGAAGTACACACATCCTTCACTCAGGTAGAAGTACACACTTTCTTCACTCAGGTAGAAGTACACACATCCTTCACTCAGGTAGAAGTACACACATCCTTCACTCAGGTAGAAGTACACACTTTCTTCACTCAGGTAGAAGTACACACATCCTTCACTCAGGTAGAAGTACACACATCCTTCACTCAGGTAGAAGTACACACATCCTTCACTCAGGTAGAAGTACACACTTTCTTCACTCAGGTAGAAGTACACACATCCTTCACTCAGGTAGAAGTACACACATCCTTCACTCAGGTAGAAGTACACACATCCTTCACTCAGGTAGAAGTACAGATACTCATGTTTAAAAAGACTGATAAAAGTTGAAGTACTGACTACACTTTTTCACTCAAGTTAAAGGAAATAAGTGTGGGCTTTAAGTATGGGGTAAAAAGTAGCCATTACTACTACCTGTTTGCTAATTGGCGCATTTACTTTATGTGAGGCTTGTGAGGAGGGACTGTGATTGGATCATTCTCAAGGGTCGTGCTCGTGAATTTTTAGCTTACATTTGTTGGGCGTGATAGCCAGGAAATGAAAAAAGGTGCAGGTATTTGTATTTTGTTACTTCCCGTCTCTACTGCAGATGAAGAGATGACAGGTTCAAATACCCCTGTGGGCCACATGGGTTGAAAGTATCTGCTAAATTCACACTTTATTATTATGAATCGACTGTAACGACTGAATTATTCCATCACACACAGTAAAGTATCTAATTAGTTGTTTATTCTTGGAAAAACAACAATGTTCTGATGCTCAAGGCTTTAAACCCCTATTACAAAATGGAGGCCACTTTCATCAAGTACATGACATAACCTTCTGGAAAAAACAAACAAATGAAATTATAGATCTGTTTATATACAGTATGTACAATTCATGTAGCAGAAATGCAACACTGGCCATAACAACATGCTAACGGAACAGTCATAACATAATAAACATTGTTGACTTTTCGTACGTTACCAAGCGATATAGTTTAGGCCCAATTACATGACAATACCTTACACCTACATGCAACTGGTCCAGGATCTGGTCACCAGGATGTGGTAGTGTAAACCAGCGAGGGCAGGAGTGTAGCTCAGCAGGACTCAGCGCTCTGCCGCCCCCTGCTGGTGGGAGGTCAGATGAGCTGCTCCTGCTGTCAAGGTTATTTCTTCCTGACTGAGATGTTCTTACACACCCACGTCATGCCGTCCTGGGGGAGTGGCCAAACCAGGGGTCACATGATGTCTATCTGACAAGTGTGTGTGTGTGTGAGTGTGTGTGTGTGTGTGAGTGTGTGTGTGTGAGTGTGTGTGTGTGTGTGTGTGAGTGTGTGTGTGTGTGAGTGTGTGTGTGTGTGTGTGTGTGTGAGTGTGTGTGTGTGTGTGTGAGTGTGTGTGTGTGTGTGTGTGTGTGTGAGTGTGTGTGTGTGTGTGTGTGTGTGTGAGTGTGTGTGTGTGTGTGTGTGAGTGTGTGTGTGTGTGTGTGTGTGTGTGAGTGTGTGTGTGTACCTGCAACCCCTCCGTGGAGACAGCAGAGCAGGCCTGAATCTGCCAGACTCTGTCTCTGATGGTGTGGAGGTTCAGCCCCTCGGCCAGCTCGGACGCCGGCGCGGCCGTCAGCAGGTCCTGCTTGTTAGCAAAGATCAACAGAGGCACCGCCCCCAACTTCTCTTCCTCCAGAAGCTCCACCAGCTCCTGCACACAGACCAGGGCGGGTGGTCGAGAGAGAGTGAGCGAGACAGAGACAGAGAGAGAGAGAGAGAGAGAGAGAGAGAGAGAGAGAGAGAGAGAGAGAGAAAGAGTGAGAGAGACAGAGAGAGAGAGAGAGAGAGAGAGAGAGAGAGAGAGAGAGAGAGAGAGAGAGAGAGAGAGAGAGAGAGAGAGAGAGAGAGAGAGAGAGAGAGAGAGAGAGAGAGAGAGAGAGAGAGAGAGAGAGAGAGAGAGAGAGAGAGAGCTGTATCTCTCCCCTGTGTGAGAGAGACTCACCTGACCGGTCTCTTCAAACCTCTTCCGATCTGAACTGTCGATCACATAGATCTGTCCAAACCAAACTAGACATTAGTATGACAGAATCTACTGCTTCAATCCTGCTGTGATGTATGTGACATACACTCCTACCAGAACATCAGGTTTCTAGTTCCTCCTGATAGAACCTACCAGAACATCTGTGTTCTCAAAGTAGTTCCTCCAGTACGGCCTGATCTTCCTCTGTCCTCCGATGTCCCACACGTTCAGCCTGAAGCCCTGAGACTGGACGCTCTTGATGTTGAAGCCCTGGAACACAGGATGAGGCCCGTCTCACAGTACTGCACCTCAGATGGGTGTGTGTACCTGCATGTGTGTGTACCTGCATGTGTGTGTGTGTGTACCTGCATGTGTGTGTGTGTGTGTGTACCTGCATGTGTGTGTGTGTGTGTACCTGCATGTGTGTGTGTGTGTACCTGCATGTGTGTGTACCTGCATGTGTGTGTGTGTGTACCTGCATGTGTGTACCTGCATGTGTGTGTACCTGCGTGGGGGTGATGTGGCTGATGTCCTCGGAGGCCAGCTGCTTCAGCAGGGTGGTCTTGCCAGCGTTGTCCAGCCCCAGCAGCAGCAGCCGCACCTCCTGGTCAGGGGACTGTTTCAGCCTGCGCAGGATGGACAGCAGGCCCTGCGGAGGAGCACACCTGGAGGCTGAGGTCTGGAGCACACCTGGAGGCTGAGGTCTGCAGCACACCTGGAGGCTGAGGTCTGCAGCACACCTGGAGGCTGAGGTCTGGAGCACACCTGAAGGCTGAGGTCTGCAGCACACCTGGAGGCTGAGGTCTGCAGCACACCTGGAGGCTGAGGTCTGGAGCACACCTGAAGGCTGAGGTCTGCAGCACACCTGGAGGCTGAGGTCTGGAGCACACCTGGAGGCTGAGGTCTGGAGCACACCTGGAGGCTGAGGTCTGCAGCACACCTGGAGGCTGAGGTCTGCAGCACACCTGGAGGCTGAGGTCTGGAGCACACCTGGAGGCTGAGGTCTGCAGCACACCTGGAGGCTGAGGTCTGGATTCATCTGCACTGGCTCTGCTCAATATAGACCGCTACTGGACTCCACCGAAACACTTTTAGAGATATGCACTTCTGATCCTTTAACTTCTCCTGTGCTTTCAGTATCTGCACCACGCTTTGGATGGAATGGGGTGGCTGAGCGGTTAGTAATCAGAAGGTGGCCGGTTCGATTCTGCACCACGCTTTGGATGGAATGGGGTGGCTGAGCGGTTAGTAATCAGAAGGTTGCCGGTTCGATTCTCAGCTGTGCCAAATGACGACGTGTCCTTGGGCAAGGCACTTCCCCCTACTTGCCTCAGGGGAAATGTCCCTGTACTTACTGTAAGTCGCTCTGGATAAGAGCATCTGCTAAATGACTAAATGGATCAAATGTGAATGTAACATGTAAACAATATACTTCTGGAGTGATGTGGGATGAATGGAAGGATTCCTCCAGAGAACATGACACACCAGCCGAACACCAATCAGGTGAGGCGTAGCTCTGATTGGCTCGGATTGTCACAGATAGATTTATAAGGAACAGGAGCTCAGGTGTGCACAGGTGTGTTGCAGTGACACACATACAACAAGAAGCACTAAGCACAGATTTAGCCTCTAGTCTCTTGGCTAACATGGCTTGCCTCTATATAGTCTTGAGGAGACAAGTTCTGATTGGACGGCTGTGATGAGGCGCGTGCGGGCCAAGTGGATTGTGCTCCTGGTGGCGCGAGATTGAGGCTTTGGCTCAGCCCTTAGAGGCATTAAGATGCAGACTGATGTGTCTGCACTTCAGGAGCCAGCTAGATAACCTATTTAACAGCAGGCTAGCTAGATCTATAGTCACGTTGTAGCGGATTGCTCTATTGCAGGGTTTGATAAACAACTGTTAAACTTGGCTAATAAGGCACAAGCCACTAAATTGGGAATATGAGGGCGGCATGATGAAAACGGAGGGAATCTATTTAAGGATGAACCAGTGCTATGTTAAACCCGCACGCACTTGATAAACATCAATTTCAGACAGTTATTCTAATTTATTCATCAACAATTGGATTGGCTGTCACAGACAGCATGAACTAGTTATGCGTTTGCCACCGCATAGTTTACATAAAATTACGATTTGACAATAGGGATGTAGACAACTTAAGTTAATTAAAAAACATCAACCCTATGTTAACTAGGAGGACTCACGGTTAGTGCAGTATTACGTAAGCCTAGTACGCTAACGAAGAAAGCTGTATACGCCTACTGTAATAAACCCAACTTGCTAGCTACTGTACCGCTACTATAACTTAGTTATATGCTGTTACTACGAGCCAGCTTTAGTTTATGACAAGTCTCTTCTCAAAAACAAGGAAGACTTCAGTAGCTCTAACTAAGTAACTTACCATGGTAGCTCTACTGGTGTAGGTCTTGTTCAGATCGAATGGATTAGATCAGCACAGCTGCGAAGCAATCCGTAACTATAGCAGCCGTGACGTACACATAAACAATGACTAAGGGGCGTACCTTGCCACTACTAGTCCTAAAGTAACAGCACACAAGTTTAGTATGTCTGATTAAGACATTATGTAAATCATATATGGTATTATAATACATTAATACACTGTATTTTTTTATGTACATACTACTGTTGAATGCTTTCCTTGTTGCAAAGCAGTACTAGCACACTCCAGGACACCAAAATAAGATGCCTTAAACCACTTACTGTAGCTACAGTTCTCCCAGGCAATTAGCTCTAGCTACTTCGTGCAACTTTGTATACTAATACTGATATCATGTCGCTTCAAGTCACGATTGATCAGTTTAATGTGTAATTATTTTCAGTTTGATTTAATCCTATTTACTATTTCTAACCTGCTGTGTGCGGTGTTTGCATCACGACACCACATCGCCCTCTAGTGGCTAGTAATCAACACCCGCTGTTTCATGCTGCTGGAATCATCAGTATCCGTCTTCCGACCGGGGACTGAACATGTCGAATACGTAACGGTTGGAATTGACTGTTCATTTGCGTTCAGGATAAATTGCTTAATGATTTCAGTCGTGATACCGGCCAAAAACCCAGAAAATGCCGCAGAAAACACTGGGATCCCTTATAGGTCTGCTTTGTACCGGGACATGTTTGGTGCAGGTAAGCTAGAGTCTGCGCCCATAGAGCGGCAGCTGTTTTAATCGAGGCCGTGGTCGCAGCTGGGAGTAGGCCTTCTATTGTGCGTTTTTGTTTTCCCACATAGCGAAAGGAACTTTGGGCACAGCTCGTTAGCTAGACTATCTGTTTAACCCCAACTTTTAGCGACGTTAACTTTGGCAAGGCTAGATTGTTGATTCTAAACCACACCAATATCGAAATACTTTATGTAATCATTAATATAAAATGTATAACGTCGTTGCTAGTTATAGTTAGCCACCTCCAGTTCCCTAGAACTGAGAAGACGTCAATCAAGACGAGACAACCCGACCAGGGAAGTTAACTCCCTCTTGTTTTGTAGTTAGATCGATTGTTTTCTCGCTAATATCCATGTAACCGATAATGACATTACATTTGGTAAACGCTAATGTTTTGTGATCAGAAGCTACAGTACTGGATATAATTATCGTGCAATACATGGTAAAAAAAACTGCCATTCAACGTGTCTTCTCTGAAGCTACTAAATTTATACGCCCAACGACAAATTATTTTGATGAGATGACATTATTACTTGACTAATGTGTATAATATTCTTAGTACAAGTAATTGTGCCAGTGTATTGTCAGTTGTTGAGTACTCCCACGCTCTTTTTAAAACGTTGGTTTGATGTTGGTCTGAATTGTTTGTCGTTTTTAGCTCAACAAAAATCTTCTTGAGAAAATGGACACCCTTTCGATAGCTACACATATATATAAAAAAGCCCACACAATCCCACGTCCGTTTCCCCTTGTTCAAATTGATTCGCTGTTCGGAATAAGTACAGGCACCTTGGAATCCATGATCCTGCTGTTTCCAACTAGCGGTCTTTGTCCTTTCCAACATACACATGTAATTAACAATAACAGAGTTATTTCGAAGATGTGGGAAACCGTCGTGCTAATATACGTAGAGCTATGTGCATGTTGCTACCGTGTGTGTGTGGGGTGGTTCGCCTTGTATATAACCGTGTGGACATCCTGTGTGTGCGCAGGGGAAGGAGTTCTGTTTCGGGGTGAACAACGAGCAGTACCGTTGTGAGATGGGGTACTGCTGCGGAGAGACGGAGTGCTGCACTTACTACTACGAGCTCTGGTGTAGGTGCCTCTCACAGCTATTCAGTTCCCAAGCACAGCTTCTGCACCCGCACTCACGACTTAAACACTGGATATTGGTTCTGTCTGTTGTAAACACATTAGTGTTTGTCTTGTTAGACATGTTGCAGTTGAAATGTGAGATTATTCCACACCCGATACTGATTTATGAAAGTGTATTAAAGTCAACTTTGGTGTCAGATATTGGACATGCTATTTTGGTCAGAGCTTATTTGACGAGCTGTGTGTGTGTCTCCATGCTGTGTGTGTGTATATGTATGTGTGTATATATGCTGTGTGTGTCTCTATGCTGTGTGTGTGTGTGTATATGCGGTGTGTGTGTGTGCAGGGTTCTGGCTGGTGTGGACTCTCATCATCATGTTGAGCTGCTGCTGTGCGTACCGTCACCGGCGTGTGAAGATGCGTCTGCAGCAGGAACAGAGGCAGAGAGAGATCAGTCTGATGGCCTATCAGGGAGCCTCTAGCTCCTTCATCACACCCCCGCCCCTCAACCTGCGTGAGTACACACACACTGTACACACACACACACACACACACACTGCATAGGGGGTCAGTGGTAACAAGGTTGCTTCATCTGTCCTGTCTCCAGGGTTCTGGACGGACTGTAAGCTCCCAGACTATGAGGAGGTCGTAGGTCACCCCCCGACCCCACCCCCACCCTACTCAGAGATCCCCCCCGAGACCACGCCCATCATCCTTCTGCCTGCCACTGCCAGCCAATCAGAAGCTTCCGTGGTACTGGAGCCCCTAGTGGAGGCGGAGCTAGCCTCAACTTCATCAACACCGGAGCAGGAAGTAGCCGGGGCCGCCAGCCAATCGGAATCCCCGGAGGAGGAGGATACCGAAGCCCCATTGGACGAGGAGGAGGAGCTGGTGACTCGGCGCCGACACGTGACGGGCGACTCTGGGATCGAGGTGTGCGTGTGCCGCCTGGACGAGGTGGACGAGGACGCCAGCGCGTGCCAGGGCGCCGGGGGCAACGGCTGCTGCTCTTCCGAACACCGGCACGCCCTCAGACACAAAGACCACGCCCCCAGCCCTGGCCCCGCCCCCAGCCCCGTCCCCAGCGGGGGGGACCGGCTGGTGTGACCTGCCAGGGCGGCCGGGGCAAAGCTGGGGGGGGGGGCGTTGCCGCGGCGACGCGCTCAGCATCCTCATCATCGCCGTCGCCAGGAAGTGACGCGGCCGCAGAGCGCTCTGCTGACGCCCCCTGGTGGTGGTTTACAACTGTGACGTTTGAGAACGTCGCCGACGGTGATGATGATGATGACAAGCCCAAGTTGCTCTGATTCAAGGAAGTAACTGTTTGTTTGTTGTTTTGTGCCTCTGCTAACAGTTGATCCTCACCCACCCTCACATTTGAGACAAAGACCAGTTTCACCAGATCAGAAAGTCTGGCCAGAGACACAACACTGGCTCATCTTATTTCTTCCAAAGCTCTGTGTGTGTGTGTGTGTAATATGGGCCACAGCTGCATGGTGATGTCACTCCAGACTGTCTTCTTCCCTCTCTGGCCTTGTCCAGAATAGAGGACGGGGGGACTACAGGCAGGCTGTGTCTCTCTCTCTCTCTCTCTCTCTCTCTCTCTCTCTCTCTCCCTCTGTCTGAACTCAACAACACCAGACCCCTCTCACACAGACACACTGTGCCTCGTGTCTGCCAGTGTGTGTTCAGGGGTCAGCCAGGCTGGTGAGGAGGGGAGGGGAGGGAGGGAGGGAGGGGGGAGAGGATAGGGTGGAGGGGAGGGAGGACCAGACTATTTGATGGGGGAGGTCCAGGGGACTAGAGTCCATCCCAGACTGGCTGCTGATGCTCTGACAGCACTCTGACAGCGCTCTGCCTGCTCTATTAATAACCCTGAGAGTGTGTGTGTATCTGTACGGTTGTGTTGCCTGTGGGAGGTGATGTAAGGGTGTGTGTGTGGGCGGTGATGTACAGCAGTGTGGGGAGGACAGCTGTGTATGAAGGGCTGACAGACTTGCAGACACACAGATCAGGGACTGATGTAGAGAGGCCGTCCTCCAAGCACCACTCATCATTCTTTCACGCATTTTTCTGTTTGTATTTACTGTATATTTACAGGCTTTAATCAATGCCATTATAATAAAGGTTAACGGTGACAAAGCTGTAAACTTGGGGCTGCTTAAGAGTATAGTGGAAGAATATTATGGGATTGGTCAGTGTGTGGACATATTTGGCATATCAAAGTGCCCTGAGGTCTAGCAAACACACACTCACTGGGCTTAAGGTCATGTAGGGAACCTAGTGAGAACACAGGGTTTGTTTGTAGGTTAGCTGGTGACGTAGCACGTCTCTCAATCATAGTTGTAGATCACTTGAAAAATGTCTTACAGCAAAACACACAAGTGATCGCCTATAAGGCCAAACCAAGTTTCCAACTGCTGTTTTGGTACAGCCTCACACTCATGCGCGCGTGTCCCTGGTGTGTGCGCCGAGTTAAGTTTAGCTGGCTGGTCTCTGGTTTCATCATGTTGTTGTGGAGCACCAGGGGCTTAGAGAGGGCCTGCTGCCCTGAGTTAGCCCCGCCCCCCCTGAGTTAGCCCCGCCCAGCACACACACCTGGGGGGGAGAGGTTGGGTAAGGGTTGAGTGGAGCGAGTGTGGTACGAGCATACCTCTCTTCAGAGCGGAGGAGGGGGGAGGGAGGCGGGGGTAGGGGAAGTGGAAGTGGAAGGGGGCAAACAGTGTACATGTTGGGCAGGGTCAGGCCTCAGAGGCTGTTAGGCTAGCGTTAGCAGCAGGGTCAGGCCTCAGAAGCTGTTAGGTTAGCGTTAGCAGCAGGGCTCAGAGGCTGTTAGGCTAGTGTGGTGGGGTCTGTCTCTGCGATGACAGGATGTGGTTTGGAGACGCTGGAAAGGTCTGAGAGAAGCTCTGGCTGTGTGACGAGCCTCTAAAACCCTCCAGCGGCCTCTGGAGCAGGGCTGAGAGCCTCTAAAACCCTCCAGCGGCCTCCGGAGCAGGGCTGAGAGCCTCTAAAACCCTCCAGCGGTCTCTGATGGCAGGGCTGAGAGCCTCTAAAACCCTCCAGCGGCCTCTGGAGCAGGGCTGAGAGCCTCTGAAACCCTCCAGCGGTCTCTGATGGCAGGGCTGAGAGCCTCTAAAACCCTCCAGCTAAGTTGATCTGTCCAATCCTGGGGTGGGCTCTATTCTTTGATTCAATACTTTATTCCAGGTTAGCTGGTTTAATATGACCTGAGAGCATGTTGAATGAGTTTCAGATAAACAGACATTTATATAGCTGCTCCCTGTAGTATTATTATGTTTTGTTTTTTTGGATTGGATGTCTTTTGAGATAATGCTTTGAGTTCATTGTGTTCGAATGTTAAATGATGAAATGGGGAGGGCGTTGCTGTGTTGAATTGGTAAGTGTGAGTGTGTTTGAGGGGGGGGAGTATTTTTACAGTCTCTGTGCTCAACCTGTTAACATGCACTATCATTGCCAAACATATTTGTCTCTCTGGCTTTCTCATGTTTACCTAGTTAAAGGGCTATTTAGTCAATCATGGACAAACAACATCCATTCTCTGCTGGTAGTGACGCTAATTGAACGTAGTGTCATTGTTTAAACAGCGTGTCTGTTGTGCTGGTGCACGTGTGAATGACAGGCAATTATATATGATTGTATATTGTCAAAATACAGCTTTTATTTGACATCCAATTTTCCGTTTTGTTTAATGTTCACAGAGGTGCTTGATACCCCTATCTTTTTTTTTCTCTCTCTCCCTCTCTCTCCTTTGTCCCTGTTGTCATCCCCCATCTCCTACCTCTCTGCTGTCTCAAGAAGATGGGCTCCAAGAGGAATGTGGTTCTTGAGCTAGCTAGCAGGTGTGTGTGGTTCCTAGCTAGCTCCAGACTGTGTAACCCTAGCCAGTCTGGGTTGCTTCCATGTAGACCGTGTACAGACACCCCGGGCCCTGCGCCTGGCCACAGGGACTGGAGCTAGAAACCCCCGCAGCGCTGTAGTTTGTTATTTTCAGACGGGAATTAACGTCCCAGCACACAGCCGTGTAGCACAGCCCCGGAGACGCACCGCACGGCGTACCGCACGGCCCCGGAGACGCACCGCACGGCGTACTCTGGGGGGTTCTGTTCGAAAGAACAGCTCGATATAGCGGACACCGTGCTGATGCCTTCTGGTCATGTGTACAGCTAAGAGTGTGTGGACTGTGTGTATCACGTCCGTGATGTGGCACAAGTGGTGCAATCCACTGAGAAAAGCCCCAAGCCGTTTGTTTAGCTTACCATCCAAAGCCTGTTTCTTTCCTCATCCAGCCCTTCTATCTGTCCTGTTCTGCGCCTCTGTGCTGTATCTAAGTAGGCTATGCAAAAAAACTAAAACCCACTGATATGCTGCAATACCTATCTGTTGTTTGTCTGTGGTTGCCAGTTGAAGCAATATTAATATCTGTAAATGTCGCACTGTACCACGTTTGGTATATTTGTCTTTGTTTAAGAAAACAAAAAAATATAAAACGATGTTTGTATGTTGCTACAGTACCACTGGTGCGTAAATGTATCCTTTGTTTTTTGTTAGTACATTGTGACATTGGATATAAATCCAGTCTGTTGTCATTCTAATATGTTAAGAGTAATACTCATGCTTGTCACGGAGATAACACGTTGTTTATTGTGTTAGCTGAAGGAGAGTGTCGAATGCAAAGGTTTTGTTGAACGTATGACTATTTAATCTATCTTTTACATGTTTTTTTCTCGTCTTCATCCCCATGGTCTCTGGCCAGTTCTCTTGTGTGCTTGACTTGTCAAGGCGCCCTTGTTGTCTTTGTAAACAACACCTTAGATGTCCTAATTTTCCATCCCGAGGACTTTCCGTTGACTGATATTTTTGTTGCCTTCTACCCTCAATAAACGTGTAACTTGACCTAATGTAGGCGATCTGGATCATGTAACGAAATTGAGTGGAGAATTTAGCACAGAATTTATCGTTAACCTAGCCAAACCGGAATAAGTCTAGCTAAACCCGAATTATCTACCTAACAATAGCTGCACTGTCCTTGCATTTCACATAGGCCTAATGATAAAGACAACAATGTACACACACTATTATCCTATAAACTAGGTTGCTCTGTTAAATTTGTAAACACGTTTGTTTGATGTATTTTTTTCTCGCGCATTTTTCTCTTTTAAACCATAGATGGAAAGTGTCCTGTCGATGTTGTTTGATTTGTGTGAGCTGAAAGATGATCATTTCATTTTTCTATTTTTTTTTGTTTGTTGCCAAAACAAAGAAAAATACCAATGCTTGAGGAAAAGGTGGACGTGTAAAAGGGCATCCCCTTTCATGTTTTTTTTTATCACTCAGATCAAGCCAAACTAAGAGTGGATAATGAATCATAATAATACATTTGATGCTTTGATTTAGCACGGGATCTGATGTGTGCTCTTGGCTCATCATTTATATTTTATTTTTATAATAAAAATAAACATCGGCACAACCGAGGCTCTGTTCTTGGTTTGTCATCTCTTGCTGTTATTTGAGTTTCCTTGTTTCCCCTTGAGACTGAAACAAGCCTTCAGGGATGCAAGTCCTAATGACCCAGTCATGATGTTGTTCATGAAGCCTGCTTCACACCCCTCCCTCACCAGAAAAATACAACACAGTCTTAGAAAGTACAGCTTCAGTTCTGCAACAAAACAGTTGGAAAACCCTTCATGAACACGTGCTGGAGTAGCTGGACATGCTCAGAGGGCTTGTCTGGGGTGAGTTACATCTCCGCTGTGTGTCAGCACCCTGTTCAGATAACATAATCTAGACTGGACTACCTAGATGGGGTCAGAACAATGTACTTAACCTACATCACACTGCCTTCTCCTCCTGTTCCAGGAGCAGGGGGGGGACTGTAGGAGGAGCGGGGGGAAGCTGGGCTCTCACCGTGCAGGTCGTTGGAATTTATTGGCAGATGTTTGTTTAGTGGAACATCAGGAAGGTAAACAAGATACTTCTGGGTTTAGACACACACACACACACACACACACACACACACACACACACACACACACACACACACACACACACACAGTGGTTTACAACATGGGACAGACATGCAAGTCGTACAATATGGAGAGAGAAAAGGCAAGGCAAAGTGTACATAATAACAACATAAATATCTCCATTCGCATAAATGAAAGATCATGTTATATCTGTTTGATAGCATGCCTGATGCAGGTACAGATGACCAGGTGAGACTCCAGTGTGTGTCCTAAGTGTTTAAATACCCAGGCTTCTGTGGAAATATGACTACACGTGAACGTATTTGCTTGTTACTGTAGATAAATAGTTAATAAAACAGATTTCCTAACGCTAGGAACCCGGGAACATAATATCAGCTCTACCAGGGACCCCTCACCTGTCAAATGCAAAGTACAAACTCATACTATTTTAATCTAAGTAGCGTGTGCAAGGATGTGTTTAACGGCATATTGAAAAAAAAGTATAAAGGAGTCAGACAAGCTGTGGCTAAAGCAATAACATCACAACAACGTCAAATAAACTTAAAATTGAATAAATTAATCAAAGTCTCACCGGAACACAGGATGCCAAAAGATGACCTTCATGCACACTACACTAACAATGTACATTCAGATTGACCCCAGCACTGTAGGATCATTGAGACTACGGTGGGTGTAGCTCAGTGGTCGAACATTTACAGATCAAGAGGTCACGGGTTGAGCCCCCCCGCCCCCCCCCCCCCCCTCAGCATCTGCTGAATGAATATATAACAAACCACCTGGCAGGTCTGTGATGAACATGTATCCATGACACACGGATCCTTACAGACCAGGAGCCAGGTGTGCCAGGAGTCTCCTGGCTCACCAGTCAGCTTTACAAATGAAGGCAGAGGAGAGATTTGTCAAAGAGGCTAGAGACGGTATCTAGCCAGCCCTGGTGCCCTGGGGCCCTGGTGCCCTGGGGCCCTGGGGCCCTGGTGCCCTGGAGGCTCCTGAACACAAAGTCAACCAGCTGTAAACGCTTCATCTGTCTGCGTGTGTAAGTGTGGAGTATAAGGCCTGGTTGGTGGAGGGTGGGAACAGGAATCGTTAGAGACTGCAGACCGTGGCTGTTCTGTGGGCTGGAGAAACCGCATGGTGTGGGGGAGCAGGTCTGTCAGGGTGAGTCTGTCTGGAGGCCTCCTCTGGAGACCGCATGGTGTGGGGGAGCAGGTCTCTCAGGGTGAGTCTGTCTGGAGGCCTCCTCTGGAGACCGCATGGTGTGGGGGAGCAGGTCTCTCAGGGTGAGTCTGTCTGGAGGCCTCCTCTGGACACCGCATGGTGTGGGGGAGCAGGTCTCTCAGGGTGAGTCTGTCTGGAGGACTCCTCTGGAGACCGCTCACTCATTCAACATCTCCGTCCAGATCTGACCCAGCTGTAGTGGTGGAGGAAGGTCACCCCTCTCTTCCTCCATCTCTCTCTTCCTCCATCTCTCTCATCCTCCATCTCTCTCGTCCGCCATCTCTCTCGTCCTCCATCTCTCTCGTTCTCCATCTCTCTTCCTCCATCTCTCTCTTCCTCCATCTCTCTCTCTCCCTCCTCAGTAGAAGCGCTTGCGTCGGCTCTCGCTCCAGTGGCTGTACACCACCAGGCTCACAACCACCAGCAGGAACACCCCCAGCAGGGAGAACAGGATCATGAAGAACATGGCCACACTGCTCATCCCTTCTTCTTCCTGACCCACTGGAGCAGGGAGAGAGAGAGAGAGAGAGAGACAAAGCGAGAGGGGGATACAAACACAAAAAGATAAAATATGGAGAGAAATACAAAAATAATGAAGCGGGAGTCACAGAGACTCATGTGAGATCTTCGAGCCCTTCCTCCCAGGGGTGGGTCTGAGTGAGTCGTACATCGTAACAGATCCATGTTGTCTACACTGGGTATGGTGATCTCCTCTTCCTCCTCCTCTTCCTCCTTCAGGCTGCGAACCACGGTCAGCTGGTACAGCTTCAAGGAAATGATATCATGATTGTCTGTAAAGGAAGTGACATTGTGATTGTCTGTAAAGGAAGTGACATTGTGATTGTCTGTAAAGGAAGTGACATTGTGATTGTCTGTAAAGGAAGTGACATTGTGATTGTCTGTAAAGGAAGTGACATTGTGATTGTCTGTAAAGGAAACAACATCATGATTATCTGTCAAGGAAGTGACATCATGATGATGAGATCATGAGGGAGGAGGGTGATCATCACCTGACAGGTCTCCAGTCATGGCGGACGCTCCGAAGTAGTAACCCTGAGGCAAGTTGACCCCCGGCACATCCAGACAGTCTCTCCAGTCATGCTGGCCCTCGATGTCAATCATGATCTACGGGAGGGGGGAGGGGGGATGGAGAGAGAGAGAGAGAGACAGAAGAAGACACAGAAGGAGGAAGGAGAGAGGAGGGTGTAGAGATAAAGGAAGAGAGAGGGAGCGAGGAAGAGAGAAGGAGTGAAGGGAGAGAAAGAGAGGGAGACAAAGAGAGTTGGAGTACATAGGAACATCTCAGTGCAGCGTGAGTCCAGTACTTGTTGACTAGTTGCCATGTCTGGTTCACTATACAGCTGACACGCGTGTGAGAGTTCTGGCCTGTTTGCTGCATGTCGTGTGTGTAAAGAAGCTAGCATCTATTTCAGGACCGCTCTCCAGGATAAACACCCCTACACTGCATGACAGCTAATCCCCGTGTTGGGTTATTTTAGTTATAGGATAAATGAAAGTTGTGTATCTTGTGTGTCAGTGTGTGATTGTACCATGTGTGTGAGAGCGTGTGTGTGTGTGTGTGTGTGAGCTCTCACCGTGAGCCTCCTGCGTACGTATCTGATGAAGAGGAAGGTGTCGTGATTGAGGTTGCGCACCATGGCGTTACAGCCACCCAGCTCTGTAGGACGACCGTCATGCTCGTGGTCATAACTCACACTGCCGTTTCCTACCATGGCCAGCACAAAGGGGAAGATCCTCTGGAGGGAGGGGGGGGGGGGGGGGGGGGGGGGGGAATTCACATTTTTATGAACAAAGCAAGCAACAAACTTTCTATGCATGTCTGATAATCACCACACATACCAATCAGATGGAATACCTCTAACCACACAGCATCAAGACGTAACCAGTGAATAATTAGTAATAAACAATAACAGCAACCACAAAACCACAACATGAGCCCACTAGACTGGGAGGGAAGAGGCAGCATGCTGATTGGAGGGCCTCAAAGGGTAGGGCCCGTGGGGACAGGGGGTAAGGTCTAGGGACAGGGGGTTTACAGATGTGGTACCTGTGTGCGAGGGGTGTATCTCTTCTTCTGCGCCTGTTTCCATGAGGTTGCGTAAGAAAGACAAGGAGCACAACTCAAAACATGTTTACACAAGTCTAGCCTGGCTGTTCCATGAAGCTGGTTTACCAAACGAGCCAGGCTTGTGTCGGTTAGTCTCATTTACACGTGTCATGGTTCGGCTCCACAAAGCAATTTCAACATGGCTGGAGCTCAGTTACTATGGCAACTTCAGCTGGGAAACTAACCTGGTCTGGGGCAGGCTGGCTGTTCTACCTCTCCGGCTGCAGTGTGTGTGTGTGTGTGTGTGTGTGTGTCTGTGTGTGTCTGTCTGTGAGTGTGTAAGTGTGTGTGTGTGTCTGAGTGGTGGGGGATGTGGTTTTACTGAACTCAAGACCCTGCTCTATTCACCACAGGACATGTTGACTTAGATTAGACAGGAAGTGACACATGCAACACCTCAGCACTTTATGCAAGAGTCCTGAACATCTAGAATATCATGAATATCACAGGCAGAAATAAAGACATGCTATGGAGAGTTATGTCCCCTGATGAAAGAACTCTAATCTTCTACAACTGAATACTACTCTGTGGTATTATCTCTCTGTGGAACCACACTTGGTAGCTGAGATGGTACTTTAAACGGTGTCTGGTAAACAAGACTCTTCCTTGATTCACCAAAAGCCCTTCGAGAACTGTGCACTTCTGATCCTTGATTTTCAGCTGCACTCTCCACATGCACCATCTTTGGATGAAAGTGTGTAAATATATGACTTTATAATATAATATATCAGTGTTATGAGTGTGCTGGTAATCTCCTACCTCCAGGTGCTTCTCCTCGTTGGGGTACGTATCCACAAACACACCCAGACCCGTGAAGTTATCCTTGTTCCCAAACACAGGACCTGTGCAGAACACACATGCCTGTCTTTCCTCTTGTAGGGTCAGGTGATGTGGTGGCCATTACGGAACATGTGTCCCGGGTAGAGGACTGTGTTTCAGTCAGAAGTGTAAATGTCTTTACCGTTCTGCATGCGTTCCTTGGTGTACCAAATAGCCAGGCCATCCCCATTCAGATTCTTCTTTCCTTGGCCGTGAATCTTGAAGTGCACCTGTAGCTCCCAGTCTCTGAGACGGCAGGGCTGGAGACAGACGGAACACGCGCAGAGAGAGACAAAGGAGGGAGGTTTCTATTTCATCAGCCAAACAATATCATAATGTTTCATATGTTCATTATCTTATCTGTAACTTAACCGTTTTATGGATTACTTTTATTATTGTTTTTGCCTGGCTGTACCTGTGTTTCTCGACAGCATGAGTGTAGTAATGTACTCACAATGCGGCTCCACACCGCCCCCTGTCGGCTCTGGAGGTCAGGTGTTAACCGCACCTGATCCGTGGTAACCATGGCATCGCCCATCAACTCCCAGTGGGAAGAGCCAAAAGACCCCACGCCTCAACAAACAAATCATCACATTGACAGCTGTCAACAAGGCGGGGAGTCTTGAAGAAAAATAAAACTGACGTGAAACTCATAAAGTCATAAATAGCTCTGATAACGGACGAGGTATTAAAGGCGGAGGAGTCCATAGTGTGTAGCTGTTCTCTCGGGACCGTTGGGTAAGCTGACATTGACAGCAGTCTTCAACACAACTATAAACTGACTTGGAATCACTAATTTAAATCTTAATTTCGTCAATGAGTGTACGCTTGTATACGCAACACAAAAGTCAGACTGCAATATTTTGCATGGGTAGGAAATATAGTTTTCAGGAAACACTAGCGGGAATGCATTGAAGCTCTCGAACATTCTCATTCAGTTGGACAATACAGATAGCCAACATACCTTGGTAGGGCTTGGACAGCGAGTGTTCCCTTTTAAGAAACTCCTCCATTTCATGATGACCATCGTCGGCAAAACACTGACCTAAAGCAAGAGAAAACAAGACAAGCATCCAAAGTATTTTTGAAGCCATGGTTTGATGAACACAGATCAAATGCAGTACTCTGATTTCTCTGCAAAATTTGCTTGTGGAGGCGGCCATCGTTATCTATAATCCCACCCATAACATGTTCGCATCCTTGCCATTGGTTTATCGGTTTGGCGTCCTATCGTTTGCTTATTCGACTGCCACTCAAATTGACACGCTTGTCCGCATTTTATTTATTCCAGCAGATGATGAGAGACACATTCATCTTCATGAAATCTTTCTAGACAAATATGCTGTTGTGAAGTAGGCTATGTATGGCCACTGATGCAGTTATTTATTATATATTTTTGTTCTTTTTTTTGGACGTGCTAGGCTTTTCAAGGACAACTGGTAGCCCAATATTTCCTAGCAAGCAGAACAATTCCTAACCGATAAACCAGTTTCGCATCACATACATATTAGACTAAATGTCCGCGTAATCAAGCTGATATAACAGTTAACATGTAATTCATGAAAACACAGGCAAGTATATTAACATAAATCGTCATGTTTAATTTGCACTGGATAGTGTTATTAACCATATCATAATCTAATCAAAGCAGAATGACCGCTAAATCACATTTTTCTATCCGCAAACTACCGGGTGCTCAGACTATGGATTCGTCAAATTATTAGAGACTCTCTCACAATTACGTTCTTGGGACGTTAAGTTTCAACCTCGTGCCTTCTTACATCGAAAATTACAGCAAAATTACTAGTAATATTTTAGAACCTATCATAATGAATGTTTATTATAATAATTCAAGAAAAAGTAGGTTTCTCTTGGCTAATTTTGAAGATCTCTCTGTGAAACAGTTAAACAACTTGCAGACGCTCCCACAATCTGTAGTTGTGGGACGATCAGTCAATGCACTGGAATTGAACTAGTCTGTACTACGGTGATGGAGTAAAGAGAAAGCATGGAGCCAGTTGAAATAAAAACCAGCAAGGAGGTGGATATTTATCGTGACACATGGGTCCGCTTCCTAGGTATGTTGATGTATGCTGTAGTCTGTTTTCGTTTGTCGGAATCGAGATGTTGTCCTTGGTTTGCTGAGCGGAACTCGAAGGACATAGCTTGAGCTTTCCTAGCGAAGAGAGGAAGCAAGCTGGAAAGTCAGTTTGACTTGGTTGTAAAATATCTATAGCATTTAAAATCCAGGGTAAAATAATCGAAATGGGATAGCAACATTAGTATTAGTGCTTGTAATATGACATCCTACAGTTGCCACTGGCACTGACTGTAGGAACTGGGAGACCAAGCGTCTATGGTGCCCCACGCTATGGACTCTGACGAAACTAGCTAGCTAAGTCAACACCTAGAGCAATTCAAGGCCGGCTGGGTTGACACCCTTGAAGCGAACGCCAAGCAGGGAATACTCCTGTATTCAGAGGCACGATCTCCGATATCCTAGCTTGCTTTCTGATGAATGTAGCGCAGCACCCGTAACTTTGGTTAATGCGTATAACCAGACTAGTTTTATGTTGGCTACGTATATATGTTTACTTGGTTGATGTTTTTACGCGGATACAACTGTAAGGTGAAGTGTTGACTGAGGAGTTATTGAGCCTAACCAGGAAGTAGCCTACCCTGTCACAACCAGCCACGCCAAGCAGATGTAATCAGTTGGCTAGGAAATCTTTAGCCTAGTTTCTCAGCCTGGTCAAAAGTATATTGATATTGGTTATTTTGTAGGATTGATGTCAGCCCCCTAGTTGTACTGGCACAGGGAAAAACCAGTGCCAGTTATAGAACATATTGACATTTTCTGTGGGCAGAGTAAAGTGGTCTGGGCCAGGGTCACTTTCAGACCTGCTGTTACTATATTAAACCATGCAGACCAGGGCCAGCTGTAGATCTATGCTGACATCCCCCTCACAGCTGTCTCTCTCTCTCTCTCTCTCTCTCTCTCTCTCTCTCTCTCTCTCTCTCTCTCTCTCTCTCTCTCTCTCTCTCTCTCTCTCTCTCTCTCTCTGTGTGTGTGTGTCTAACCCCCCCTCTCTCTCTTTCTGTCTCCCTCTCTCTCTTTCTGTTGATCTCTGCCCTTCATTCGCTCTCACCGTCACAAACAAACACACACACTCACCTTGACACATTGCTGAGTAGAGTATTTGAATGACAGGAAGAAATCTGAATCTTTATCCCTCACTGTCACATGAAACAGTATCTCTCCCTACTGCATTCCTAACAAACTAGGCCCCTAGACCAGACCAAAACAAGCTAGCCGGAACTCACCCTGGTGTGTGTGTGTGTCCCAGGCTATGCTAACGAGGTGGGTGAGGCGTTCCGTGCGCTGGTGCCCATCAGCGCAGTGTGGGGGAGCTACGCCGTGGCAACGGCCTATGTTACCACGGATGCCGTCGACAAGGGCAGGAAGGCTGCTGAGGTGAGGAGATGCACATACTGTACACACACACACACACACACTCAGTATACACACGTACACTCACACACACACATCCTTCATGCTCCTTCCTGTCTGTCGATTCCCTGACCTCTGACCCCCCCCCCCCAGGCTCATGGCGATGCCCCAGGCCGGACAACGCGGGTGGCGGTGGCGGTGGTGGACACGTTTGTCTGGCAGGCCCTAGCCTCTGTGGCAGTGCCAGGGTTCACCATCAACCGCGTGTGTGCCGCCTCCCACTTCCTGCTGGGCCGCGCCACGCGCTGGCCCCTTCCCGTACGCAAGTGGACCACCACGGCCATCGGCCTCTCCACCATCCCCTTCATCATCACACCCATAGACAGGTCTGGCTAGATGTTTGGCTGTGTGTGTGGGAGGGGTTTAGGGTTATTAGATTCATGTCTCTAAGTGTTGCAACGCACCAGTTGAGGGTCCTAGTATGGTTGTGGTTGAGGTGTGGTACAGGTGTGTTTGGGGTACAGGTGTGGTTAAGGTGTCCTGGTACAGGTGTAACTCCAGACTGAGACTCTCTCTCTCCATCTCTCTCTCTCCAGGGGTGTGGACTACGTGCTAGACTCCAGCCTCAGGAAGGTGTATGGACATGGAGAGAAGCACGACTGAGGAGGGAGAATCGTGTCAGCTCGTCTCCCTGGTCTTAGTGCCCCTCCCAGGGCAGTTTAGGAGTGGGACTCCCTCCCTCCTTCTCTCTCTCCCCCCCTGCCCTCCCCTCCCTCTGTCCGTCATCCTGTCTTATTCACCTATAGTTTACCCTCCATTCATCCACCTGTTTCCTTCTCCAGCTCATGTCCCAGCCCCTCTGCCCCCCAGCCCCTCTGCCGCCCAGCCCCTGTGCCCCCCAGCCCCTCTTTTCCCACGTTGTTAATTTGTCCGTCTGTAGGAATACATGTTTGCATGTCGAAGGTCGTTGGTATTGAGGGACAGAGATCAACTCTAAAAGCCATGCTGTACATAGAACTATCCCAGCCATTCTGCTGTAGCAGAAACGCACAGAAGCACAGGAGCTCGACATGAGCAACATCCTAGCAGGAGATCAACATCCTAGCCAGGCCACAGGAGAGAGGGATGGGCTGGGCTTGTTGGACTGTGGTGCCAGGGTTTTCAGATACTCTGGGAACTCAGAATGAAACAGTAGTTTGGATTGTAGGTGGGGTATGTCCTCTGTGTAACTCTGCACTATGCAAGGGAAACAGGAAGTGAGTTCAGAGTGAAAAGGTTCTGTCTGTTAGGGCCTACATTAAATATTCACTCTTTAGAATTTCAGATTCACACCTCGTTTTTCAATATTTCATTTAATACTTCAGATGAGTAAAGGGAAACCTTTTTATTAATAATTCTTGAAATATTTTTTATATACCCAAGGAACCTTCTGGTTCTAAACTCACATCTTCTGTGTTGAAGGGAATGTTTTAATGGACAGAACAGATTTCAGTGCCAACATTGTTGCACCAGAAATTACAATTAGCAATAAAACCTTGATTCAGCTTATTACTTGTAATCATTACTTTTGTTTATGTAGGTTAGGACAAGGGAAAGCCAGTGTAACGTGTTTGTGAGTCATTTCTTTGAAGGACATATTAACATTTTATGCAACATTTTATTGTTACGACCTTAATACTTTTTTCATGCTGAAAATATAAAATTAATGTTTTCAGTTGTTGTTTACACACCATATACTCAGTCTACACACTAAGCATACGTTTCTTTTTCAGCCTTAATTTACTGTCGAAAGAACCACAGAGAAATTTTAACATATTTTTTAAATGTAAACGTGTTAAATGTGAGATCTATATACTGTAATGGGCAGCTGCGGTCTTCCCTCTTTCTCTCAGACGGGTTTTAACATGGAGGAAAGAAACCTGTATATCTGTGCACAAGTACAGGAATAAAATATTAAAATATATTTTTCCTCAGACTGTTTGATTTTTGACACTTTCATTTCTTACGATCGACCCGGGCAGGCGTCTGACCCGGGCAGGCGTCTGACCCGGGCAGGCGTCTGACCCGGGCAGGCGTCTGACCCGGGCAGGCGTCTGACCTGAGGAGCCACAGGTCTTGAAGGGGAAACCATAGATATAAAGGCCTTTATATATATCTATGGGGGAAACGCGCTCCTGTTCCAGGTGTATCAGATCACACTAACGACCTCACCTCTGACCTCCATCAGCGGCACAGAGAGAACAGCAGATAGAGAGGATGACGTCTCAAGTAGCAATAGTTGATCTTGATTGGTTGATTGATGATGAGCTGACAGCTGTTTCCCAGAAGTGCTGTACCTCGATGTAAGAGGGCAGAGGAGGTGTGTGTGTGAGAGGGACTAAACATGTTTCTTCATAGTGGTGTGTTTTTGCTGGTGTTGAGCACAGTCTTGGCCCAGTCAGGTAAGCATTGGCCAGCACACCTATGAGATATAATGCTGTTAAATAACCACCACGGTATTAATATTCTGCGCCCCCCCCAAGTGTAAGGCAAGCGGTTGGTAAATGGTGTGGTTTGGGCTCGGTTATAATTCCTCAATATAACCGAGTCGCTTTTTAAAGCGTCTGCAAAATGAATTTATTAGCTCTAGCGTGCTAGCATGGAAGGTGTCAAAATGTGCGTTTCATTCCAGAAAGGAATGCTTGTAGGCTAGTGGAAGGTTCCGTTGCACGGGTTACATTAATTTAGGAAACATTGTAGTTTTTGTGGCGGAAAGTAGGCTTCCACAAGCGCTAGTTAGCCACTGCTTGCATGACGTTACAAACCGGTGTTGTATCGAATTCTCTTGTCATTGGTTCCCCCTCCCGCCCAAACAGACCTGGGGTGCGTTTCCCGACAGCGTCGTAAACCTAAGTTGAGAATCCATCGTACGACGAATCTTAGTTTTACGGGCCGTTCCTAAAGACATCGTAGCTAAAGTGTCTCTTGAAAAAAAAAATCGTAACTCTTGAAAGTGCATAGATTAGCCTACTCCTTACGAGCATGTTTGGGAAACGCACGTAAGAAATATAGATGGTTGCAACGCAGCCCAGGGCTGGCTAGCTAGTCGACGCCTGCGAAATCACCTTGAGCGTGTTTGTTGTGCAGCTATCTAGCGTAGCTAGTAGTTTTGGTTAGCTAGCGCTAGTTTTGGTTAGCTTAGTTTCGCTAGTCGCTAGCTCCAAAGAACTAGCTGCAGAACAAACGCCACAGGGTGTACATTTCGTATGTAGCTAGCAATTTTTTCCTGCGATATCCGGGTGATCTGTATCACACCAATTTTGACCGAAATTGTACAACCTCCACGGCCGAAAAATTAAGCTGACTTTCAGAATGATAGGCCAAGGCCAGGGTTCAACGTCAACTGTACTACTCATCTTAATGTTGAGACGGTGGTGAGAATATCAATTCAAGGCTTAACTCAGAACTCATGGAATTCTTGTTTCTGTTTCCTATCGATCTATCATAATGTAAGTGACGAATCCACTATATGAATACAAATGAATCAACTATGGCTGCAACTAACTATTATTTTAATAATCGATTAATCTGTCGATTATTTTTTCGATTAATCAATGAATCGGTTAAAAAAGCATACATTTCCAACCCTTTATTCAAAAACAGAACTGACAGTGCAAATTCACAGTGCTAAAAATCTTCAGAATGTGCACCAACAGGGACAACATTTTGAAAAAGTTATTAATATTAGCGTGGATTTAATACTATTTTCCAAGATGAGCAATTTATTTGAGTTGTTTAAAACTATTGAAAATTGAAAGGTTGTGGATGTAGGCCAGACTTTATTAGAATAATCTGGTGTATATTTTAGATTTTGACACAATTTTGAAAAAGTTTAATTTGCGTGGATTAAGCTATTTTCAAAGATAAGTGATTTTCTATCATTTTATTTGAAACTTCATTGAAATGAAGTTTTTCAAAATGGTATGGGTTGTTTTCACCCGGTCCCTAACGAGATGCTGCAAAGTAGCGTCTTCCGAATGTGAGACGAATATCGAATATGAAACTAACTTCACCTCGGTCAATTAACACACTGTTTCGATGTATTTAGTGTGAAATGCTCCCACACCTTGGATGACTTGGGTCGTACTGATTTCTCTGCCTCCGCCATGTGTTTCAGAACAACGTTACTCAACAACGTCTCTCCGATGGCCTTTCCTCTACCTCCGCTCCGCACTCAACGAAACTTTTTTTAATACTCAAACATCTCCGACATATTGAGTGGCGTAATAATCGCGCAACACAACGAATCGATGAAATTCGTTGCCAACGCTTTAAATAATCGATTTAATCGATTCGTTGTTGCAGCCCTAGAATCAACACTCCAAGCCTACAGTTGTATTCAAACGACTCCATGTTCCCCTCAGAACTTCTCCACTCCATCTTGTACGAGGTGGAGACTGACGGGCTGGGAGACCAGCAGGATGGAGGTGATTCCCCAGGAGAGCAGCTGTATGGACGGGGCGGTCCAGGAGACCAGGTGGAGACTCCGGGAGACCAGGTGGAGACTCCGGGAGACCAGGTGGAGACTCCGGGAGACCAGGTGGAGACTCCAGGAGACCAGCTGTATAGAGATTATTCCCCGAGTGACCTGGAGTATGGGGCTGGCCAGCCTGAAGGGGACGAGGAGACCTGGATGACCTCCGTCTCTCCCCTGTCCATCATGGAGGACCATGGTAAGTGTGCCTCGCCCCTGCGTCCGTGGCATGATGTCACTGGGGTCAGGGTTCCTGAGGTGAGGTGGGGGGTCTAAGTTCATCACAACCCCTTACACTTTTTTAGATTGAGTCAATCACGTGATTGGTCTCTCCCAGGTACCTGTCTCACTACCTGTCTCTGTAACTCTCTCCCAGGTACCTGTACCTGTCTCTCTCTACCCATGTCTCCCAGGTACCTGTCTCTCTGTAACTATCTCTCCCAGGTACCTGTCTCTCTGTAACTGTATCTCTCCCAGGTACCTGTCTCTCTGTAACTGTATCTCTCCCAGGTACCTGTCTCTCTGTAACTGTATCTCTCCCAGGTACCTGTCTCTCTGTAACTGTATCTCTCCCGCAGGTGTGAGTGAGTCTCCGGTCTGGCTCCTCTTCCTCGCAGTTCCCATGGTGCTGCTGGTTGTCATGTCGGCGGTGGCGGTAGCTTACTACATGTGTGTGTGGAGGGGGGGGAGGATGGGGTACACAGCGCAACGAGATCTGCTGTTCAAAACATAGATCCTCCTCACAATCTAACTAATAAACCTATGACTTTCTGGCTAACTTTTGGAGTCGTGTTCATCTCTTACAAAAGGATATTTATATGATTCATCCACAAGAGGGTGCTGTAACCTTGACATGCACAGCGAGGATGAGTGCTGTAAGTGAGACGGACTTGACTGCAGCAGAGGACTGGAGAGGCAGTGTTCAGAGTTTCATCGCAGTGGGTAATCCTACGAGCCTGGAATCATGCTGACCCCCACCCAGGCAACCACTGTGAGGTGTTTCATATCTTGCCTAATTTTTTAAATAAAAAAACCACCAGAGCAAACTACTTCAGTTCATACCGGCTGTTTGGAGTGTTTTAATGGAAAGGGCAGATTCCAATGCCAGCATTATAGCACCAGGAAACACGTATAAACTTGATTCAGATTTTTACACAACTATTACAGGACAGGAAAGATGATATGATAGTTTTGGAGAGTCTTCTTTGAACCATCTTGTGTCTAAAGATAGTCTTGTATTGCTGTGTGACGACCAGCTGTTAAGACCTAACCAGTCTTCTCCTCCCCCAGCCTCCTCCCCATGTTCTCCAGAGCGGTCTCCTCCCCATGTCCTCCAGAGCGGCCTCCTCCCCATGTTCTCCAGAGCAGTGTTGGGGCTGAACCTGCTTCTGTTCAGATGTGATGGTCATGTTGTTGTTTGGCTGTGAGCGGGCGATGCACTGGTGTCCTACAGCAGGTCTCGAGGGAGCTGTGGGAGGTCAGGGGTCATGAGGTCGTCGGGGAGCCCTGCGAGCCTCCGATGAATGAATGAATCTGCCCTCGTGTGACGGCCGGGGGTGTTCCCAGGCGCTGGGAAAGTAGAAGCTTTGTTCATCTGTCACTGCGATCGCCACTTCATAGTTGATTTGTGCCCGGCGAGAGGAGGGGGGTGTGTGTGGTTGAGGAGGGGGGGGGGGGGGTGGGGTGTGGGTTTCGAATGCCACAAGTGATTGAGAGACTCAATCACAGTCCCAAAACTAGGAAAACAACAATGAATTCTGATGAAGTATGACTTTTTCTACAGATTGACTAACTTGGAAAAAAAATTGTCTGTTTAATGATATTTCATGAAATGATAAATCCTCCCATTTCTTCCATAAGTCCCCCAGAACAGACAAGCGCAAGGGAGACATAGTTATGGATTCTAAATGTTGGGAAGTAAACCTGTCTCACGTTTAGAGTTAAGTCACAACATGGTGCTATATTTTTATGGTGTTATATCTTTAACCTTTCAAACCTTTTTTTTGCAAATATTTTTTCAACCCTTCAAAAAAAAATACAAAAACATTTTGAAAGGTTGAAAAGATATTTGCAAAAAATAAAAGGTTTGCAAATTTTTTTTTTTTAATATTTGTTCAACCTTTTTGGAGAATGTCTTTTCTCTTTAAAAGGTTAAATATTTTTTCCAAAAAATTTCTGAAAGGTTACATTTATGCATTTAGCGGACGCATTTATCCAAAGCGACTTCCTTGAATCTGATACGGGCTGTGATGGGAAGCCAGTGGAGGGAGATGAGGAGCGGGGTAACATGGGAGGGTCTGGGTAGATTGAAGACCAGGTGGGCTGCCGTGTTCTGAATCCTCTGGAGAGAGCTGAAACGATATATATGCCAAAAGAAGATGGGTATTCCCGTATTTCTGCCTGTGTTTGAGGGACACACTGAGCACGTTGACCCGAGCAGAGAGCTGGAGTTGCTCCTTGATGTCATCTGGCAGGTGGGCGAAGCGTTGGTGCAGAGAGCTGCTTGTGAACCAGCAGACAGCAAGGTGACGACAGTCTGGGAGACCTGGAGACACCTCAACGCTTCAGGGAGGGGCTTAACCCTTGTGCTGCCTTCGGGTCACATGACCCAAAGGTTCATAACAAACCATTTTTGTGTTTACCCAATTTTACCCAATACAAAAACAAAGAAAAATAATTTATTTTAACCTTTGCAATGTGGAGGGTCTGAGACAGCCCAACGGTTAAAACAATGCTTCACTTTGTTTTTGTATGCGGTAAAGTTGTCGCAATACAATGGTGGGTCACAATGACTGATGGGTCAGAATGACCCGAAGATAACACAAGGGTTAAACTGCCCCCCTTCACTCTCTCTTTTACTCTCCCCTCCCTCCCTCCCTCCCTCCCTCCCTCGCTGGACTGCTGTAATGTTCGTGGCTGGGGTGATGGATGTTTGGTGTCAGGCTGTGTTCATTATGATGCAGACCATCTATTCCTCTCAGCAGGACAGACGCCCTGCTCTCCGGAAGTGCCGGAGGTAAGAGATTCAGGAGAGGAGAGACTCATCTGATCACACAGAATCTTTTAGGTGTGAGTTGATACTGAACAGACCAATCAATCATTGATGAAGATACTTTAAGGTTCTCATTTAGAAGGCGCAAGCATACACACAACACATGCAACACAGACATACTTAGCTTTTATTTTTTATGAGCACACACAAGCTAATATGAGTAGACTAACACGAATTAATGAATGATTTAGTCCCACATGATTCATTTACAATTTGAAGTTTAACACCTTTAATCTTCGTGGATGAATTGCCTCAGTATTTACACGTGTAGTAAGCATCTAAAGGGCTGTTTCTTGTGGTGAGCGTTCAGAACAGTTTCATGTTTATCGCAGGAACATTAAGGGGTGGAAGAGGATGCTCTACATTTGATTCCATTAACTGACACTTTGATCAAAAGCAACATTCTATTGCATGTAGAACATGCTGCAGAGGTCAGTCATGGACTCTCCAACCCTGAACCATAAGTGGATTGGTTTCATTTAATTGAGAAATTGATTTTGGTATCACTTAACTTTTAGTTCAATCTCTCATAACAATATATATATATATATATGCTGGTGCGATAACAAGGTTATGGTTGTATCATAAACTTCTAAGGATGTGACTATCATTGAAACGGGGTGCCATTCACTTCTACGATGTAAGATGTCGAGTGATAAATTATTGTGACCTCTACTCAGATTATGACATCATTTGTGGAAAAACAAGTAATCTATCCATTATGTAACAGAGCAACAACCGTACCGGTGTCACCGTTCACCGTACCTGGAGACGAGCACAGCTCGCTGAGCAGAGACGTGGAGTAACGCGCTCTGTGATGCGTCCTAACAATGCGCGAGAGTAACAATGCAACTGCAACAAAGCAGCGCGAGGACAATGAGAGTAACCGTGACAGCTGACTGTGAGACTGTAAACTGGCGCCTCTAGCGTCGCATCGAGGTCTGTATCAAACATACACTGCTGTAATCCTTTACTTTGATCACGTGAGGACTCAACTTGGCAGAATGAGGGAAAGCTAGTCTCGAGCCGGCCGCCATTACAATGCTGTGCGTGGTGGGCTGGCGGATAGTGCGCGAGGCTGCTAGCGGCTGCTCGCGCAAGCACTCAATACACACACAGTGCGCGCCGCTCATATCCATACACACACGCTCACTTACGAATGTTACAGTAAAGACACCGACTCATAAACAATGCCTGGAAAGCATGCTTCCGAATTCCTTGTCTACATATCATCGACGTTCTAATTCATGATTTGGATATCATAAATCTAGCTGCAACCAGGGAAAACGTTTTTAATTTTTCATGATGGTTCTAAAGGGAGATAACGAGATTGGACTCATCTGACCAGCGTGCCACATTTATTTTTAATAACGTTAGACACTGTCATCATAGGCGGGTCGCTATGGCGTTACTCCGTTAGAACGTGATCGTAGCTATTATTGTTTCAAGCTAAACAAATCTTTGGGTCGCGGGCTAACCAAGAAGAGGACGTTTCGTAATGATATGAAACAGAGAGGAAGGAAGGATGTTTTTTTTAAAACCTCTGTCTACTGGATCACGCTGCCGTTTTCCTGGTGGTGGACCGAGAATACTTTTTTCGTTTGAAGAACATAAACCGTTTATTGGCACATTTAATTAGCTCATCGGTTGAAGACCGTGGGCACTGTTTTGTCAGGGGAATGAACCAAAGAGCAGGGTTTTATTGATAGAGTGGCTGGTTAACCGTCTGATGTTATAAAGCAACAAGGATTACACGTTCCCGTCCGCGGTTGCCTGTTGTGTGGGGCAGACTACGTTGTGAGGGAACCGCTGCTGGTAAGACAGAAAGCTATTAATAGCTCGTGCAATTCGCGAAAACTATCACAACTGGTGCATGGGCTCGTGGAGCTGACGGAATCCAAGCGGATATTTTTTTCATGCAATGTGTCTACCATTACCTTCTCGATCGCATTGTTCGATTTTACATGCAAGAACGGCGTAATACGCAAACTACCATGTTCTCCAGAAGTTGTTGGACTACACGAAGATTTTGATGGATTTTTGCTGTTTTAGAGGAGATAATATCTGTACTTCACATGGAGACAAACTGTAGAGTTGTTTAAACGTTGAAATAGTGGGAAGACTGGCTTGGACACGAATCGACGTTTCTCCCTGCATGGATGAAATAAAGGATACGTTTTTACATGCCCTCCGCGTTTGACAATGATCAGGTTCGGATCCCCTGACCTGGATAGAAACGAGATTATCATTCGCGAATCCTCCTGGATGTACAAAAACAAACCGTCAGTTGGACTACCAGTCAGATGTCTTATTAATATGTTTTGCAACGCTCTTTGAATACGCCCTTTCGCCACTCTGGATATTTAGACCGTTTGTGATCATTTTGGACCACTTGTGCGGTTAGCTGTTGATAGCGAGACTATCCCCTCCCGTTCCTCCAGCGGCTTGGCATACTTGTAAAGGAACCGATTTGCCGCCCCTGCTCGGTTTTGATACCGATCTCGGATTTCGACATGCCCTGCACTGACGACCCCATTGGCGGACGATTATGACTACAGCAACGAATTGGGTGGCAAACGGGGCAAGCCTTGAAGACTGCCACTCCAACATCTTCTCTCTGGTACAGTATAAACAATAAGCCGTGCACATACAGACGCATGAAAGAGGCGTGAGCGACTAGTCGTAAGATCGTGGATCGGTGTCCTCGGTACAAAGGTGAACCAATTGTAGGTGCCATTATTAACCAATCATTAACGCGAGCCAGCGGTGCGAGAAGCCATGGGTGTTTTAACAGTGATAACAGCATGTCTCGGAAGATGTACACAACAACAGTCATTAAACACTGTAGAATCAGTGCTTCTAAACGTATGCTACTCTGTAGAATGGAATTGAACGCAATTTAACTTAGGTTCTAATATAAATATAAATGTTATTATAACATTTCAAACAACCTTAATCGTGCTTAAGTAAGTCGTTGTTTTACATGCTGTAGCCTAACTGGATTTAGGAATCATGTGTAGACAAAACTTGCCAATTTCTTATAATAATCTACCCCACTTACACTAATACTCGAACCGTCAGATCTAGTCTGACCTGTTTATGAATAGAACATGTCATGGTAGCTTTTGTAGAGTATTTCTGAGGCGGAGTGACAGAAAGAACTCGAGGCACTTGCTACTGATCCTGAAATCATCCAATGATTACACAGTGCCTCCACAACTATCTTCACAGTAGTGTGTGAGGGTGTGTGTGTGTGTGTGTGTGGGGGGGGGGCATGCATGTCTCTAGGAGATGCTGAGGGGTTTCCCAGCAGCTTCACTAAACACATCGGCGCTCTGATGATGATGAGGATGATGATGATGTGGGGGTCTGGGAGCAGGGAGGAGGAGAGCGTTGTCTTGGACGGGAGGCTCGGTCCTGTTCTGCTGGCACTCTGCAGGCTGCTGGGAGTACAACTGTCCTGCACCGCCCCCCCCCCCGGGGCTTCCTGCGGGGGGCCGGTGGAGGGGGGGGATGCACCACAACACAGGGCTACGGGGGGCCGGTGGAGGGGATGCACCACAACACAGGGCTACGGGGGGCCGGTGGAGGGGATGCACCACAACACAGGGCTACAGGGGGCCGGTGGAGGGGGTGCACCACAACACAGGGCTACAGGGGGCCGGTGGAGGGGATGCACCACAACACAGGGCTACAGGGGGCCGGTGGAGGGGATGCACCACAACACAGGGCTACAGGGGGGCCGGTGGAGGGGATGCACCACAACACAGGGCTACGGGGGGCCGGTGGAGGGGATGCACCACAACACAGGGCTACAGGGGGCCGGTGGAGGGGATGCACCACAACACAGGGCTACGGGGGGCCGGTGGAGGGGATGCACCACAACACAGGGCTACGGGGGGCCGGTGGAGGGGATGCACCACAACACAGGGCTACAGGGGGCCGGGTGGAGGGGATGCACCACAACACAGGGCTACGGGGGGCCGTGTTGGGGGGCCCGGTCTGCATCTGTCACCAAGCTGGGAGGAGCCAGTCACAACAGGGGGGGGCTTGTCAATGGTGCAGGTGAGCTGTCACACAGAGGGAGGGATGGAGGGAGGTAGAGGAGGAACAGTCTTTCAGGTATCTTCAGGAAAGCCTGCTTGATTGATTTACTCCTCTGCAGACATTCTGGTCTGGTCTGGATGCTGAAGTTGTCCACAGCACAGCTAACGCTGTCCTGCAGGGTAACAGAGCAGACACAGGTGGTGTTTCTGCAGTTACAGAGCAGGTGGTGTTTCTGCACCAGACACAGGTGGTGTTTCTGCAGTTACAGAGCAGGTGGTGTTTCTGCACCAGGCACAGGTGGTGTTTCTGCAGTTACAGAGCAGACACAGGTGGTGTTTCTGCACCAGGCACAGGTGGTGTTTCTGCAGTTACAGAGCAGACACAGGTGGTGTTTCTGCACCAGGCACAGGTGGTGTTTCTGCAGTTACAGAGCAGACACAGGTGGTGTTTCTGCACCAGACACAGGTGGTGTTTCTGCAGAGTCTCTCTGACAGGATGTTCCATCAGGCCTGCACGCTCACACCCCTCACACCTCCAGCCAGCACACATCCAGTTTGGGTGTAGCTC
>NC_090069.1:487519-539805 GCF_038355195.1 Osmerus mordax | reverse complement strand
GAGAGAGGAGAGAGGAGAGTTGTGACGTGTCGGTGTGTGTCTGCTTGCGTGTGTCTGCTGGCGTGTGTAGAAAACGGTCAGGAGAGTATGTGGCTGTTGCAGAAGATGTTTTATCAATCGTGATGATTCATGATTTGGGAATTTGCTGAACGTTGTATTATCTACTTTTGAATACTTTTGTTCAAGAGCTACTTTAGGTGTCTCAATTAGGCCTAGCAAATGGGTTAGCTACAGAGCTAAGTGTATGAGTTAAGCCTAGCTTACGGGTTAGCTAGAGAGCTAGGTGTCTCAGTTAGGCTAATGGTTTGGAGCAAGGTGTATGACAGGGGCCTAGCTAACAGACAGCGAGGGCTGGCCTCTTACACATGTTTCAGATGTGAGACATTCACCACCGGCACCCAGCTCAGTCACATCCAGGCCTGGGGCAAAACACGCTGCAGCTTAAACACTCCACCACAACGCAAGGTACAGTCTTTCAAAACACAGTTTGAACCATTTCTGATCCTTAACTTTCTGCTGAGCTTCCTATACGCACTATTTGTGTATGTCGCTTTGGATAAAAACATCTGATAAATTAAAATAAAAGTAAAAAAACAGATTGTCTCAGGGATGGTGTTTTGTTTGTGTGTGTTTACTTTACTGTGAGATGTGTATTGACTGTGTCTGATTGTTGCTACTGAAACCTGCAGTACTGTTCTAATGTGACTAAATATGCATTCAGCTCCCTTTCAGCTGAGATGGTACTTTACACCGTTTCTAGTAAATTCAGACCATTCCTTAACTCTGACCACCGAAATACTGTTACAACTTCAGATTCTTGATCTTCTGCTGTTCTTTCTTTACGCACTATTTGTATAAAATAATCAGCTAAATGAATAGCATGTAAATGTAATACACCTTTTTGGGGAATTTTACATAATTTACCATGAAAGGCTGGTGCAGTGAGTCCGTCTGCTGGAGAACAGCCTCGGCCTTTACTCTGAAACCTCGTCAATAAACACATCCCCTAATTAACTAAAATTGTTTTTCATCAATACCTGTTACAAGGCCCTGCAAGAATTGATGAGAGCAAGGGTTGACTCGCATCCAGTCATCGACAGGTAAGAGTTTATCATGCCGTCAACAGATTGACTGTGTGCTCAGGAGTGGTTTTGGAAAGTGCATGTTGCAATCTCTGCATTCGAGCCGATAGTCTAAAACAGATCCACTTTGGAAAACCGAAACATTTCTGAAACCATCCGGGTGAGCGTGAGCTTTCCTCCCAAAACCTCCTGAGTTTCAGATGTCATCAAATGAAATGTCAGTCATGGCTTAATTAGATTTTGCTAACCTTGTGATGTTTCCTTTCCCAATCAGATCCGGTTGTGGGTGATTACTTCAACACAACAGCGTTTTCCGTCCTCCTCTGGTGCCACAAAGTCTGACCCGCTTATCATTTACAATCTGCAAATAAACATGCAAGCACACATTACATCATTGGCAACCATGTGATCAATTCCAAGAATGTCTTTGAAGACAGGCTTAATGAACGTACGCAGAGAGTACACACTATTTCAAACTCACCTAGACTCTGACATTCTTCAGTATTTCGTACATATTGTCACCATTTAAGGAATAGGGTAGTGAAAGTGTTTTTGGTGAGAGACGCCTCTCCTAAATTAAATGAGGTTTGGTCCTTGTCACTCTCTGCAATTACCCAAACGTAATTTATCAATTACTTTCTTCCTGTAACGTCAGATATTTAATGTGCACACCTGAGCTGCAATACAAATCAGAGAGACCAACTAAAACCCCACATCTAATCCAGACTGGACCTGGCTGTGTCAAACAGCTCCACAGACCAGCTTCCCATCAGACACTCAGAGGGACAGCCCGACGCAGAGTCTAGACAAGTAAATGACGATTTCCCATTTTCATGCACATTATCACCGTAGATATAAAACAACAGTAAGCAAGCCTCCCTCATCCATCAGCAGTGTCAGTTGTTTTACTGCAGTCTTCTACCCTGGAAACCCCCACCCTGTAAAAGTTTATATAGTGTATTGACCGCCAGGTCTCTGAGGGTTGCTTAGCTAATGAACCCAGGGTCCTGGGGCTGGAAAGGGCTGGCCCCTGTGTCCACTCTGCCTTCTATTTGGTGACACCTTCCACTTAATTGAAATGTGCTGCTAATAGGCCGGAGTGTTTAAAGAAGAATAAGGCTGTAATCTGCTTGGGGCTTGGCCTCCCACACAGCGGCCAGGGGCCGCGGGGCTAAAGGAGAAACCATGTTCCTGCCAGAGTCTGTTTTGTTCAGCTTTCACAGAACACTGAGGGTCACAACATTACAGCCAGACATTTGACTTTTACAACTATTTTACATTGTAATATTAATTTAAATCCATACGGGCCTATCATGTTTTGTTTTATAAATGTAGCTAGATATGAATGGATGTTGATGTAAGTATGCCAGAGATGCCCGTGCCTCGGATCCTGCTCGTCGACCGTTTTAACCGTGCAGACACACCTCGCCCCCCGGTCCGTTGACAAGTATGAAAATGAGTCCCTGATACAGCGCTCATACAGCCATGTGCTCACCGGGGTTATGAACGGGTAACGGGAACTACCTACGGCACAACCTGCAATTGTAAAGGCTACTTCCACTAAACACATTTACTTCTGATGTATCTATTCTATCAAACAGGCCTAGATTACTTGGAAACTAGTCAAGAATAAATAGAACCCCCCCAAAAAAACGGTTAATATTCTCTAGTCACGAGCTGATTAGATAGTGGTCGATTCAGACATTGCGTATATTTTACAATGCACCGTAATCAGAGTTCGGTGCAAGGTTTCAACAGCTAACCCTACTGTGTGCTGAAAAAAAAACTGGCTTAAAGTCTGCCTTCGGTTAAGTGGCCAGTGTTTGACCAGCGTCGCCGGCCACCGCAAACGGCTGTGTCGTTTACCTGTGAATTAATCGTTAAATAGCCGAGACCATGTGCGGGTGCCCCCGTCTAGACGCGTCCACGAGAGGATAGGATGAGTCCATGTTTCCAGTCGCCGTGACACGATAAGGAACCTCGCTTGATAACAGTTGGCATGCTGGGCTTTACGGGCCCATAATGGCACTATGCAAATGTAGCAGAGTATTGTGGCGTTACGCAGCACATTAACCACATGTTGTGCTCTGTTTGTAGGCCTTTGTTCAGTTCCATTCATGTGTTAAAAAACGTATCGGCCCAATGTCAACCATCAATACAAAAAGAGTCAATGTATAAAATTAGACAAATGTTGTGGATGTGAACGCAAACGGCCTATATGTTCGTGGAGAAGTGCTGGGGCCGTGCCTGGACAGCGAGATGGTGCTGGGGCCGTGCCTGGACAGCGAGATGGTGCTGGGGCCGTGCCTGGACAGCAAGATGGTGCTGGGGCAGTGCACAGATAAGCTGGAGCAGCACGGAAGGTACGACCGCGCGGCTGCGTCCAGGAACACAACGACCTGCCTGCTTCCCTTTCACCCCTTCTCTCTCGCTAACTCACACTCTAGACTCGAGTGCTGTGTGTGCGTGTGTGTGCGTGAGCGTGTGTGTGCGTGTGAGCAAGAAAGAGAGGGACGCCAGCTCTCCTCGCCTTGTTGATGTGCCTCGTGTGTGAGGAAAAATAGGCTGTCTATAGACAAAACTATTTAGGTTAAAATATAACACAATCAAATCACGCAGTCCTCTCAGTAACCGTTCTGATGAGATAAAGATTGAAGACTTACTAATGTTCTATTTTATCATTTTATCTTATTTTAAATGTCATCCGACAGTCCATAGAAATATTGCGTGCAATAAAGTCAGAATCAAATACTACTATAATCTTAACAACAGTTTGGACTAGAATATCCTTTTTTTCTCCAGATCTGGATAGTTCGGCGGTCAGCTACTGTCACCGTAATTGTATTAATGTAGCTGGTTATGGTTGTGTGTTTTGACAATAACACTCCTTTCCGGTTTCGTAGAACGCTCGAACGACAAAGAAAATGCGTTTCTGTTAAACGCTTCAAATAAAACAATATCTATGTAAAATACAGTGCTACGTTTTATGAAATTATTCATGAAAGTCATTTGTGCAAAGCGTCCTTACAGCGTTTAAATCTATCTAAAGATATGCAGCCAACCCTGCCGCAGAAACAGACATTTCTTGCGGACAAAGCAATCGTGAGACAGGCTACTTTTCCTTCACGGGATCCCGTAGACCGACCGACCGATCGTGCGTCTAATGATGTTGACATATTCACACAACATTGACTGAGGCAGTGGTGGTTCACGGCACTGTTTGAGTTTCCAAACACCTTTTTATAAGTCTGAAGACTGTCCCCTCCACCCGACCTGTTAAAACCACGCCTACGAAGCCACACAATTGGTCCGAAAGCGTCAAAGAGCCAATCAACAGCGCCCTGCGTCTCCTAACATGCAACACATCCATGCAGCTTGAAGCCTATGGGGCACAGAAGCGCTAGGAATATCTTGGTGCTGGGACCTTACCACCTCTCCGCCGTCAACAGACTCCTTTCTCCGCATTTGTCTTTACTGAAATGTGTGTGTGCGTGAAAGAGAGAGGAAGACAGTGTGTGCGTGCGTGTGAGGGTGCATGTCTGGAACAAGTAAAGACAGAGGAATTATTCCGCGCTATCGAAATATTTCAACACGTCGCTTCTGCGTGAGGACCGAAGCCAGCGAGCCTTGAGTGAATTTTAACAGGAATGCCGATTTAGTAAACAGCAGCAAGAGAAGAACGCGGACAACGAATGAAATCAGTGACTCACCCTTCTTGGTTTTAATCCGAAAATTGTTTGCAAAACGCCACCCAAAAAAAGAAAAAAAAAGTGTTCGACGCGCGTCAATCTCTTTTGAAAATCTGTATCTCAACACTCCAGAAGATTAATGGAGCACATTTTTTCATTTCTTTTCGCAGACACTTGGTTAGAACTCGCACGTGAGCGACAGTAAGAGAATTCTTCCCAACTGGTCGATACCCGTTGTTGACCGTGGATTTTTCCAATAAGTTGTGAAAGACTTTACGCATATAGTAGACTACATCGTCCAACTATACCTTATTTATTTTAATAACATTTTGTACCTGGCTTTGGATGAGCTTCCTGATGCGAGATCCAGTCATACAAGGAACGAGTATGGCATACCATCCGTTTTTACCTCACCGGGGTCCGGAATTTGCCATGAGTGCAATGCTGGGCCACCAGCCTCCTTTTTTCCCGGCCCTGGCTATGCCTCCCAACGGCTCCCTGTCTCTCCCGGGCGCCCTGGGGAAGCCGATCATGGACCAGCTGATGGGCGCCGCTGAAACCGGCCTTCACTTCTCGTCGCTGGGTCACCACGCAGCCGCCGCGCATCTCAGGCCTCTGAAGAGCCTGGAGCCGGAGGAGGAGGTGGAAGACGACCCCAAAGTTCACCTGGAAGCCAAGGAGCTCTGGGAACTCTTCCACAAGCGAGGCACGGAGATGGTCATCACTAAATCTGGAAGGTAAGATCATCGTTCGTTGGCTAATCTAATAATATGATAAACTCGTCCTTGGTTCGTGTGGTGTTTCACCGCTTTGCGTTCGAATCTCCTATACTGACATTCCACACGTGCGGATTGATTTATGGACGGTTACGCGGAATCGGACCTCAGCAAAACCAGACCAACATTTCTTTGTTGTTTCTATCGACCTCATTGCTATATTTGTTGTAAATAATTCATGTAAATATACACAACACTGAAAGCAAGATGCAGTCGTATCGAACTAATCTTTATATGGCCATATTGCATGCTGATGTAATCTCTACAAGATAAAATTAAACCAAACCCAGACTATAAAATATACAACCTGTGCGGTTGTTACATTTTACCGTTGCCAACAAAAACGGCACGTAGTGATTAGCGTTAAACTCCTTGCACTTCCAAGAACTTTGCAGTACACAAACAGTCAAAAAAAGTTCAGGCCCGGCACTTCAAACCGGTCTTTAGGTAATCTAAAAGTCGTAATAATAATCTTGTTTTAGTGGTGTTAATATAGCTTAATGTAATGTAAACAAATTATGTATTTTTATCAATAGAGTTTCTTGCTGCGAAGCTCATATTTGCATTGCAACCTAGCCTAGAATTAACTCTTATTTTGCTCAGTGCATGTTATACACTGTGTGTGTATGTGTGTGTGTTGGGTTAATTAAGAGCTATGTATTTTTCAGATTGTACAAGTTCGTAATGGCATATTACACATGCAGATTGATATACTTAGTGGCCTGGTTATGGTGTATTTAAAGACAATATGATACTTTCAAACAGTTTTACAGTGTTTTCGTCACCAGCAAAGATGGCTGCTCCCTGTGCGCGTTGGGAGCAGATCTCGCTGCTTGACTGATGTTTCTATTCATTTTTACAGACGAATGTTCCCACCGTTCAAAGTGAGATGCACAGGCTTGGACAAGAAGGCAAAGTACATTCTTTTGATGGATATTGTTGCAGCCGACGACTGCAGGTATAAATTTCACAACTCGCGCTGGATGGTGGCTGGGAAGGCGGATCCCGAGATGCCAAAGAGGATGTACATCCACCCAGACAGCCCGGCTACCGGCGAACAGTGGATGTCAAAAGTCGTCAATTTTCACAAACTCAAACTGACGAATAACATCTCCGACAAGCACGGATTTGTAAGTTCATCTAATGTATGTTTTTTTCCTTATTCGCATGCTTATCAATAGGCCTATTTGCATGATATTACTGTAATTGTCAATGTGTGTATCAGTAGTCAGTTTTAATATTAATATTGTATTACTGTTATTTCTGGGGTGGTGATGCATTTCTGAAAGATTCCTGTTTATGAAAATAACTAGATAAATTAATATTACATTTTATTATATTTACAAGTCAAATGTTTGCCATAAGTTTTGAGTAAATGTTACAGTTAACTGATTAAAATTGAGAATTTCAAGTTGAGCAAAAACATTAAATTTGTGTGACCTGTGACAATGTCATTACAAAATAGCCTACTTGGCTATATTTCGACAAAGAACATTTAATAAAGCATGAATCAATGTGTGATCATGTATATTTTTTAAATTCAGAACCGTTTTCCGTTTCAGACTATCCTGAACTCCATGCATAAATACCAGCCCAGGTTTCACATCGTGCGAGCCAACGACATTCTTAAACTCCCGTACAGTACGTTCAGGACTTACGTTTTCCCTGAAACCGATTTCATTGCCGTGACTGCATATCAAAATGACAAGGTAAGAGCAAAGCGGTGCTTGTTGTGTTTGCGTGTAGGCTGTTGTGGATTGTAACTGTAGGCTACGCTGCATTCAGTTTTCATAATGTAGACAGCGCTTCATTTAGTCGTCTTCAGATATGACAGACCTCATAGTTTGATCCTTAAAACGGTGGTCCAACAGTCGCATTTCTGTCTTGGGTGTATATTAACCCCTGTGACGTTAAATTCTGAGGAATGTTTGCAGTATATAGGTTGCTGAATTATATTGAAATCACATGGACGGGATTTGGCAACCACCCAGATAATATGTGTGTGTGTGAATAAGAGAGAGAGAGAAAGATCAAACGGAAAGGGAGAGTGTGGACAGAATATTAAACTACACATGAAAGTGTCTCAGTGGTAACATTTAATCCACGTGTTTAAGCGTTCATCAAAAGAACGTCTGTTGATTCTTTGATGCACGGGAGAACCGGAAGTGTTACCTGTGGCTACTTGGGTCAAGTCACAAAAAAGCTGTAATCGTTTGGCAGCACGTGGGCTGAGAAATACTGTCAATCCTGCCAAAAGCTAAAATGTGTATAAGGAGGGGTGTAGGGGGGCAGCGAGGGGGGGGGGGGGGGGGGCATTTCATAGTTCTGCCAGGGTTGATACACTGTGCGTTGAATACTGATGTCAGATATAATTTTTGTGTACGTCTGTGTGCGACTGTGCGTGTGAATGTGTGTGTGTGTCTGTGTGTATGAATCTGCGCGAATGTGTGGGTTAAGGAATGCCTCAAAATTAATTACATTATTAATGTACTCTGTGGACGGTAAACAATGTTGAAATATTTGGGAATTCCCATCATGTTTTTATTCTTTACTAAATGTCTGGAGTATTTACCATTTTATCGTATTCATTTCAGATAACCCAATTGAAAATTGACCACAATCCGTTCGCAAAAGGATTCCGTGACACGGGCAATGGAAGACGAGAGAAGAGGTGAGAAGGACAAGTGAACTATTCCTAACAGCGCAACAAAACTTTAACGATTTCTGTACTAGATTTAATAAAGACGGCTGACAGTGATCTTGGTGAATTCCAGAAAACAGCACGACTGCATTAACTATTAGAGGGGTATTTTTTCGAGAAAAAGTTAACATTTTCTTTAGAATAGTGCGTAGACCGCAGGTCATATTACATTTGAGTTGGCAGAGGGACTTAGAGGTGGCCTATTAACGTTTTTATTCTGACCGTTCACAGATGGAAAAAATATTTACATTTCACTTTATAGATTACATTTTCTCATTTCCGAAGTACACCTATCGTCTGTCTGAAGTTTCTCGACGTGTAACTTTTACGTAACTTATCAGGCTTTTCAGGTCAGGTTTTTGACACATGGCTGAAAACAAATAGTAATAATCTGCGCGCTCCGTAGGAAACAGCTGGCGCTGCAGTCCATCCGCTCCTACGAGGAGCAACAGAAGAAGGAGCACGGGACTTCCGACGACTCCTCGGGGGAGCAGACTCCGTTCAAGTGCTTCGGCCAGGCCGCGTCTCCCGCGGTGTCTACCGTGGGGCCTCCAAACCTCAAAGGTATGCCAAGCCCACCATAACCGCTTGAAAATATACGACAGCCTTCACAGAGTCAAAACTAGCTTGGGCTAGTCGGCCCGTGTGTAGCGAGTATAAGAGGATTTGCTGCGTGGAATTTGAGTTCAGGCCTTAAATTCATTTCTGTCAACAATCAGGCATTTTATTTAAGTCGCCTACATCATGAATATTGATAGCCCATTCATCGTGATATTCGTACAATACCCGTTGTAGCTAGTTGACCACTCACCTTTAGTTAAGCTTTAGTTAAGTTCACATAATCACTACATAGAATAGCCTACATCCAGGGAATCAATGTGTTCATTGCTGCTCATTAAAAATAAGCTGTGTAGAGTCTACATTTTCACAATGAAAGTTAATTATACATGATTAAGGAAATTGTTACCTATTCAACTGAAATAATGACAGAACACAGTGAACTCCTTCTATAGGATAAAGTGTGTAGGTGTGATGCATCATACTGCCTCCAGCTGCAGACACACCCCGGGTGAAAACTGCTTGTTTACGTGTTACTAGTTACACTAATCATGTCCAGCTGTAAATTAATATCTCAACATTTTGGCCCCCTGTAGTCTTGAATATTTAAGAGTCAGTTGAGTAGAGCACTGCCTCCTAACCCCTCAGCGTGTGTGAGGTCATCAGGGGGGGACAGGCCGTGCTTAGCCTCCTCTCATGTCTCACCATGTTTTATGACCCGCTTCAGACTTCTGTGAGAGCGATGAGGACAGCGACGACGAGAGCAAGGATGGAAACCTGAAGGACCGACCGGACTCCAGTAAGATCTCCACCACCACGGACGAGGGGAAGGAGCTGGAGGCGAGCCCAGCCAAGGACCACGCGCTGGGGAGCAGGGAGCCCAGCGCCCGGGGGAGAGACGGAAGCTCCAGGACAGAGAGGAGCCAGGCAGACTCTCGGCACAGCCCCGTCACCACCATCTCCAGCACCACCCGCTCTGGGGACGACCTGAAGAGCCCCACCCAGGACCCCCCCAAACCAGATGAGTGTCGTCCCCTCATCAAGGACAGCTACATGCCCCTGACCGTACAGACTGACAGCAGCGCACACCTGAACCACGTGCACAACTTTGGATTTCCCCCGGGTTTGGCGGGACAGCAGTTTTTCAACCACTTGGGGGGCGCGCACCCCTTCCTCCTGCACCCCGGCCAGTTCAACATGGGCGGAGCCTTCTCAAACATGGCGGCAGGGATGGGGCCCCTGCTGGCTGCGGTGTCGTCCGCCGGCGTGGGAGCCCTGGACAGCAGCATGGCTCCGCCCTCCCAGAGCCTGGCAGGGACAGGTCTGCCCTTCCATCTGCAGCAGCACGTGTTGGCATCCCAGGTAAAACCAGTTCCAGTGCTGCAGCAGCCTGATCCAGCCTGTGTTAACATATGTTAGACGTGTGCTGTGAAGATATCACAGCCTACTGGCTCACTGAACCCTGCGTGTACACATGCAGGAGTTCTGGTGTCCAGCATTTGGTGAACACACGAAATTGTTCAGATCATAAATACATATTTATATATAGAAATATGTAAGATTTATTATATAGGCTATAGAGGACTAGATATATCTCTGAGCTTCATTTCTTTACTCTTTTCTTTGTTCTGACACGTTATGATAGAGGAAACAGCGGTGAAATTCTCATCAAGAGATTGTTACTATAACCAGGCCCGTTTCATGTAGGCTACCACGTTTCACTTGATGTAGGATTATGAACATAACTTGAGGCAGTTGTTTATGTTCATCCGGAGACAGGCCACCTAGACACCGTCAGCGTTGATGTCAACTCATTAAGTTGTTTTATAAGGAACTGTTGCAAAATGTTTCAAATGGTCCACTGGTTCGGGGAGGGAAAACAACTTATTTGTTAATACAGAACAGACTGGCTTTTTCCCCTCCGCTTTCACAGACGTGTTAACGACGACGGATCTGAAGTACTATTTTCTGTGTTTAATGAGCAGCATCATACATAAAGAATTTTTATTTGCATTAACAATTCATTAACTCTTTGCAAAGATGTATAAAAACAGGATATCCCGTTTCACTGAAAACAGATTGTTCTGTCAATTACACTCTCGGAAACTTTTCCCTTGTTTCCTTCAGCGCGAGGCATAGGTCCACGATAGTATAAGCAGGAAATAAATAGGTCAATATATAGGCCTCGTGGTTACACCCTAAAGTGAGCTGTACAGTTTACATGTAGCGCCATAGCATTTATGCAAGTCACCATCTCCGACGATAAAATTCCACCATTGTATGCATTAGATCACGTGTCTAGAATCTTATTGCTCACTCACGCGAAGCGTGACCTCAATTCCTCTCTCAGTTCCGCACGCTAGGGGTCTAAACACAGGGGGATCAAAAACAGACGTGTTTGTCTAAACATGGAGAATATGAAACGATCATATTTATGTTATATTCATATTCATATCCCCATTTTTCTCTCCGCAGGGCCTTGCCATGTCTCCGTTCGGGAGTCTGTTCCCGTATCCTTACACCTACATGGCGGCGGCCGCTGCCGCGTCCTCCGCAGCCTCCTCCTCGGTCCACCGACACCCGTTCCTGAACGCGGTGCGGCCGCGCCTCAGGTACAGCCCGTACTCCATCCCCATGAGCGTCCCGGACAGCACCTTGCTAACCACCGCCATCCCGTCCATGGCCGGCGGAGGCGCAGAGTTGAAGGGGGACGGCATGGCCACCAGTCCTGTCTCGGCCACCCTGGACTCAACCTCGGAAGTGACCAGTCGCTCGTCCACCATCTCCTCAATTTCCCCAAAAACTTGCTCTGAGAAAGACGCCAGTAACGAGCTGCAGAGCATCCAGCGTCTGGTCAGCGGACTCGATTCCAAACAGGACAGCGCGCGGAGCGTGTCACCGTAGACTTTCACCACTTTCATTTTTTTGCCGTTTGTTGTTGTGATGATATTGATCACGGGGGCGATAAGGACTCGGTATGACGACACCGTTCTAGAGAATGCGGGTTTAGAAAAACGGACATATTTGAACAGTTTCGATTTTTGAAAATGCACTTTGGTTAAATACACATCTGATATGTATGTTTCTCTTTTTTTGTTAATTTAAACTAAACACTTTTGAATTATCCTGTTCTTTGAATACCGTACAAGTATTGAAACTGAAAGTTTGGCATGGATGAGATTTCACAGATCTAAGAAACATTGCTGCTGTGTCTAAATGTATTACAAATGTCGAGTTGCGGAGGTAACGAAATTGGTTTGAGTTCACGTGCACTCCGAATTTGTAAAGCTATTTGAACACACTTCCCATGATGTTAGGAACACTGCTGCGTTTTGATGTTGGCCTATTAATGACATAACTAGACCATTTGAGGCGCATAGGCTATTATCCTGCTCATAAGCTGGTGACTGCATGACAGCCTGCAGCCTACAGACCGGTGTCTCGTGCAGGACTAGGTTTTACAGTTCACGCTCACCCCCTTGTTGAAGCCAGTCTAACGTCAAATTCAAATTGTGAAAAAAATTAATAAGATTAGCCTACTTACGTCTAAACTCAAATGTTCCCCAAAAATTAAAAAAAACAGATTCCAATTAACTAATTTCTTGTATTAAAAAATTAAGAATGAATCCACACATTTTGGATCCAAATGCTGGCACTTGTTTAAAGTAGACCAGACACAGCCGACGTTGTAGGCTTCTATGATGGCAACTGCCCAACTCGCATGCCGAAATCAGCGCGTTCAAAAGGGCAAAGGGAATCTGAAATAAAACTGAAAGGAAATATTGATTATAAATGTAAATAGTGATATATAAAATATTTATGTAATTATTTCATATTGATATTGCGTGTAAATAAAACGGAGTAGTTTGTTTTTAGGGATTTGTCCTTAATTTATTGTCGATATACCTGTGTAAAGATAGTTTGTGGGTTAATATCCTTGTTTTGTCATCTGCATTTTATATCCCCTTGAATATGGATTCCCCGTAACTCCCCCCCCCCCCCCCCCCCCCCTCATGCTCAGAGAAGCTCTTTTAGCAAACACTCACGTGCCATTGTATTTTACCTGTTGTCTTCGTGTGTTCACGTGCTCCTGTTCAAATGAATGAAAGCAACAGCACACTGCACCAATGGCTTGAAAATGTTGATGAATCATTTTTCTTTGAGAATAAAATTTAAAAAACTTTCGTCTAAGTGTGACAAAATTGACGAATTTTCTGTAAAAAAAAAAATACATTGCAGCCTGATAGTAGAAGTGCGCATCTTATAAAAATATGAAGGTTTCTTTTGTGTTTCTAAAGTTGTCATTGGGTTATGTTGTATTTGATTTTGTCTAGTTTACAACATCAACGACGTGTTCTTGAAAGTTTCAATAAAATATTGAAATGCAGTCTTTATACGTTTCCATTTGTCAGATTGTGTTTTCATGTGGCGGGGCTGTGGAAACATAATGGATAGTTTAGCCTGTAATGATGCCATTGCTGTCCGGGGCCGTGGTACCGCGCTTACCCATCTCTCCCTCACATTCTCCGCTCGGAAATACGGGCCTCAAGCACCCGTTGAAAGTATGTTCAAAGAGTAAAGAAATCCTGTTAAGATAAGAAGCAGCGATTCTCTCAGCCTGGAGATCCTCACCGGACACGGGGCGTGCAACTGGCCTCTTGCACGCTGTTATGGTGCGTGCTGAGTAGCCTATTGACTGATACTTTATGTCGGGGCCAACGTGAACAGTAAAGAATGTAAAATAAGATTGCCCTCTCCACTGCACCCAGTCATGGGTTTATCAACGTCATATCTTTATTTGTATATTGTACGGTTAATAAGTAGCGACTATGGCGCTATGGCAGAGGGGTAAACATGACACAAAGTATCTCAATTGCTCTGTCTATTGCTCACCTGGCGCCTTCCATATCTCACTCCGCTTTATTGCACGGAAGGCGGCGGAGCGTCTGCAATAATGTTGAACCGGATTCTCAAGTTGATATGTCAGATGCATCGCCACTCAGCGGCCGGTGACAGAACAGCATCCTCACACACCGGGGCAAGAACACACCTTAAAGGACAAACGCTAAGTCTCGTGTTCATAAAGAACCGTTCCAGACACAGCCTGTAAAAAGTATACGGGACACCACATTTGGTCAGTTGCATTTAAATATTTTATCACTAAAACATTTAAGCTCATACGTCCGTTGGTGGGTTGTTAAACGTGAGCATTTGCGCACTGGAGCTCTGCAGCCTGTAACCTAAATCGACAAATAAACAGTCGTCACTGATCCAAACAGTCCCATTTGTCACGGTCTTCTTCGCATTCTTGCTTATCAGATACTTCTGTAATGTATGATGTGGTGTATGAACAATTTGAGAATTGTTAGGGTTTTAGATCTGATAGATATTTAGGCCTACTACAGTATGTGTATATGTGTAGTCATTTTATCAAACAGCTGATATGTTTTTTAGTAGGCTTAACTGTTACTGTACACATTTTTATCTATTAGACTAAACAAAACACAGATCTAGACTATGAATCTTCTTCAACCTTAGACAGTTTTTATCTCCCTCCTCACGTCTCTCTCTCCCGCACCCAAAAGCACAACAAACAGAATGAGTGTAAAAGGTAATATTTCCAATAGGCACGGCATTAGCCGTCCATCCATATCCTAATCTTATAGCAAGGTGACGGATGTATGATTTAAATGATCAAACAATAAGGTCGCATTGCGGTTTAATTTCAAATATCCATGCACCTGCTGGTAGAACTGAAGTCCCCGTGCGCCGTACACAGCATTGTACTGATGCCTGCCTTCACACCCGTGTGCACAACCGGTGCACGCGGAGCCGGTTAGTCACACTGGATCATTGTTATGCCATTTCGTTGTTGCCGTTACTGTGGAATTATCAGTTTGGCAACCTTTCACCCGTGACAGTCTTGACCGTATGCCCTCAAAAATGTTACAAAGGAGGCCGTACAAACAACTGTTGATGAAGAGACCCATTTGAAAACAATTGGATCGATATGTAAAATAAATGAAAAGCATTTTTTATTTGATAGTCCACCGACAGTCCACCGACAGTCCACCTAAGAAATTGATTGGACAGAAGAGGCTTGGGCAACTAAACTGGGAATCTGCTACGATGTTGCAGCGCCACCTAGACTCAACATTTGGGTAGAACAACATTTTGACGATGAGCTTGTGAACTTCTTTCTATCTCAAGGGAAGCTACTTTGATCGATGAGACCCCTTATCTCATGAACATTTGATATTATGATCTGAAGGGTATTACAAATAAAACAGCCTACATATGCATGTGGTCCACAACCCTAATCCATGAGTTTTTTTGGAGAGATTTTTATATTTCTGTGAAAATAGGATGTGACCATCAACACGTTTGAGAACAGCAGCGGTCATTACACACGGAGTGTGTCGCCATCTTCTGGGCGGAATGAAAACAGAAGCAGGAACTTGACGTCGATGATGCGGCTGTGTGATGATTCTCACGTGCTCAGACAGAAAGGGTGCCTGGTTACCCTACAATTTAACTACTAGTCTGTCAGCGTGCACGGACACGATACATAAATACGTACGGTCTCCTAGATCTTTTGCACCAATATACGCAACCTCTCTCTCTCCCTCTTTATCTTTCTCTTTCACACCAACACACACACACATAAATATGTGGCCAATCTGAGATACAATAGCAGGTTCTCGCTCCTGCATGCCTGCAGGGAGTCAGGTGGCTGAGCGGTGAGGGAGTCGGGCTAGTAATCCGAAGGTTACCAGTTCGATTCCCGGTCATGCCAACTGACGTTGTGTCCTTGGGCAAGACACTTCACCCTACTTGCCTCAGGGGGAATGTCCCTGTACTTACTGTAAGTCGCTCTGGATAAGAGCGTCTGCTAAATGACTAAATGTAAATGTAAATGCAGAGGTTGCTGGATCACTCCGGTGCTCCATTATCTCCAGCAGAGTGACTAAGCTCGTTCGAGTTGATAGGAAGCAGATCAAACTAGATACCTGATGTCGAGATAAACAGGTTTATTAACCCCTTCAGCCTCCGGGCTAGTTAGAATTTCACAGTGTTTGTTTTTCAGATTTGTTTGTTTGATTTTCGACTTGGCTTCCCAGGGCGTTAGCTTGTCACGTTGTCGTTGGAGTATTGACCCGTAGACACATCTTAGGTTACATTTAGGCTTACAAAAACATTCGTTGTTTATTACACAACTTAAAAATAATAAACCAAGTTTTCTGCAAAAGTACACACACCCTTCACTCAAGTAGAAGTAGGCTACTGATACTCATGTTTAAAAAGACTCCATGGTTTTAAAAGTAACCATGATTACTACCTGTTTGGGTGTTACACTGGTAGCTGGACCTCTCAAATTAATACGTAAGATTATAGGTTATAGGCCAGCCTGGTTTGAAAATGATAATGAATAGAAGTACAGAAATTTGAGTTTTAAAAACGTTTAAAAAAAGTAAAAAGTTGTACTGATATCAGAAAAATTTCTAAGTACAGTTACGTCCCATCTCTGCAACAGTGTAACAACAGTGTAACAACAGTGTAATAACAGTGTAATAAGTGTTATTACAACGTAATAATAGTGTTATAACAACATAATAACAGTGTTATAACAACGCAATAACAATGTAAGTCAGGAAATTAAAGAATGAATGACAATAAATAATATGGATCATGCCATTAAATACAGATTAAAACTAAAGTAACAAGCCTGGCTTTAAAATGTAAGAAGTAGAAAGTACAGATATTTGTGTAAAAAATTTGTGTGTAAAACTTTTTCAGAAAAATAAATAGTGAAGTACTGATGCCAGAACAATCTACTTAAGTCCAGTAATTAAGTATTTGTACTTTGTTACTTCCCATCTCTGCATTCTACCTCCATGTACGGCTTTGGCAGCACCATTTGGGGCAGGTTGAGGCTGCGAGCTCTTGAACTGCAGAACTCTTTAGCTCTGGGCTGCAGATACACCCCCCCATGAACGCTGCCATGGTAAACAGTGTCATTAGTAACTGATGTTTCCATGAGCAACATCCCTAGCAGGTGGGTACTGGGGGACTGGGGCGGGATGTTAGGCTGAGCCCAGGGGGACTGGGGCGGGATGTTAGGGTGAGCCCAGGGGGACTGGGGCGGGATGTTAGGGTGAGCCCAGGGGGACTGGGGCGGGATGTTAGGCTGAGCCCAGGGGGACTGGGGCGGGATGTTAGGCTGAGCCCAGGGGGACTGGGGCGGGATGTTAGGGTGAGCCCAGGGGGACTGGGGCGGGATGTTAGGCTGAGCCCAGGGGGACTGGGGCGGGATGTTAGGCTGAGCCCAGGTTCAGACAGACCGACAGGTCATCTTGTTACCACTGCATGTCAGCGCGACTGCCAGTTTTGCCTGAGGAGAAATGTGAAGGGAAGAGTTGACTTTGATGACGCTGATTGACATTTGTGGGAAAATTCTGTTTGTTGATTTTGGAAGTAACAGGCTGTAATTGTCAACGTGATGAGGATAGACATGTTTTTGCATAACACATTCAGAATGTAATTATTAGGCTACTTATTGATTGTGATGTTGCTGTAGGCATATTGTCTAGGAGGGGAAGTGCCTGACATTGCGTAAATATGACATGCAGATCGTTTAAAAAATGATGAATTGCGATGCCTCTTATAATATTATTAATTCTTTGAGTGTCACATTGGAACGCTTCAGCACGCAACATTGTTTTATTTTGTTTAATCATCTCTGTTGCACCATTGCAAAAAAAGTAAGGGTGTGACAGTGAAGTACTCGTGTGACAACCTCTGAACAGGAGGCAACCTGACAGGGCATAACAAAACCAAGATATCATTATTTTATTTATTTACTAAACTTTTATTCTTCTCTGCTATAACAATTCCTCATGGTGGTGTATTGATTGAGACGCATTTTCAATTGATTAACTTTTCAGACTTAAATTATATAAAAAATCTAATAGATTAAAGACAAAGAAAACCTACAGTCAAAACTAAAAAAATCTAATGTTTCGTATCAAACACAACAAAATGCAGCAGCAGCATCCAACTGAGGAGAGAAATTCACCATCTCCCAATTCCCTGTACACGTCACAGGACAGCGTAGGCCTCGATTATATCCTCACGTAAAACCACGGATACTTTGTACACTGGTGCTAAACGGGCTCTTTACACGCTCCTCACTCATCCGCGGGATTCACAAAGTCTCGGTCTGGCCACAGACTCCTGTCCTCAGTGGACAAGGGGCTGATCTCTCCCTTCATCTCCTGCACCAGATGAGCTGTGCAGAACGAGGGACGGGAAACCGACCTGGAAACTTAATAGTCTCGTGCATCACTGACACTTCATACACAGCCAGTGGGCTGGCAGATTAGAGGGCAGCCCCACCGCACGCGCGCGAACATGCACATAATGTAGAGCATATTGTCTTGACACGGCATACAGCATCCACACACTCACACGCGATGCACACGCACGCAAAAGTCTGCTTACACTCACATAATGTGGCGAGTGTGTGGCGTGACAACAACTTTAGCTTACAAAAATTCCTAGCTCAATCTTCCCAAATAGATGACAGATTCCCTATGGTAGGTTTCCTTTTCAAAGAGCACGTGAATAATGTCTGTTGAGGTCATAGCGTCATGTTCCACCACACTGCTCTATCTCCGTGAATAATGTTAACCACTAGCATCGTAGCTGGGGTTCAGACCACTGCACATACTTTTGGTATATGTTGTTTTCATTTGCAGAAGTGATATTTTTTCTGATCAAATTGTTTTGTGTGTGAAAGTAATTCCAACGATATCATTCGGCAGTATAGTATTTAGGAGGTTTACTTATTTAGCTTAGCATAGATCTAATTTATGTTCTGTGTACTTATATTTTATGTTATGCCAGGTGCTTGCGTTGTCTTGTCTTAAGAATTTCAGTGCCCAGTCTGACCTTGTGTTGTTCTGTGCATCTGACAATAAAAGACTTAAACTAAAGTCGTCATTATCCTGGTGGTGTGGACTCGTTCTTATTATCGTTCTTGGTGTGAATGGGACTTTATACAGGTGTGTTATAGAGGTGTGTTATAAAGGTGTGTTATACAGGTGTGTTATACAGGTGTGTTATATATGTGTGTTATACAGGTATATTATACAGATGTGTTATACAGGTGTTTTATACAGGTGTGTTATACTGGTGTTATACAGGTATGTTATACAGGTGTGTTATACAGGTGTGTTATACAGGTGTGTTATACAGAAGTGTTATACAGGTGTGTTATACAGGTGTGTTATACAGAAGTGTTATACAGGTGTGTTATACAGGTCTGTTATAAAGGTGTGTTATACAGATGTGTTATACAGGTGTGTTATACAGGTGTTATATACAGTCGGGTTATACAGATGTGTTATACAGGTGTGTTATACAGATGTGTTATACAGGTTGTGTTATACAGGTGTTATATACAGTCGGGTTATACAGATGTGTTATACAGGTGTGTTATACAGTCGGGTTATACAGGTGTGTTATACAGGTGTGTTATACAGTCGGGTTATACAGATGTGTTATACAGGTGTGTTATACAGATGTGTTATACAGATGTGTTATACAGGTGTGTTATACAGGTGTGTTATACAGATGTGTTTCTCGCAGGTACAGGTGTGTTTCTAGCAGTTTCAGGTGCGTTTAGCAGGTACAGGTGGACAGTTGTGTTGTCGCCCTGAGTGTTTGTTGACATTGGAGAGCTCTGCAGCAGCCCTCAGTGTTTCCTGCTGTTTTTAGCCTGCAGGCTGGCCATGTCAAACATATCTCAACACACTGACATCCTCAAACTGTTATCAGAACAGCATCGATCATAAGGATGTTTGGAAAAGATTTGGTGTGGTGATGAATAAGTGAAGGCCTGAGGTTGTTATCTTGTGGCTGCAGAGTGCTGGTCATGTTGGGGTCGGAGGTGAGCGGAGCTTCAGAATCAGGGAATGTTCTAGAAACTCTCTTTCCCTCAGAGACGTTATCTGCTGTGACCTGGAGGCACCAGGCCTGATGTCTTCTCCTCTCTCTCTCTCTCTCTCTCTCTCTCTCTCTCTCTCTCTCTCTCTCTCTCTCTCTCTCTCTCTCTCTCTCTCTCTCTGCCTCCCTCTCTCGTGGTTATACCCATCATGCCTATCTTTCATTCTACACTTCTGAATTTACTGTCCATTTGTAGATTTGAATCATTTGGCTGTAATGAGATCAATAGACTAACTAGAAGAAGCATTCACTTTGACACTGTATTTACTGTGTTCTGATGTGTTATCCTATATGGAGGATTTTTGCATGCGTTCATATATGTTTTTACAGTAATACTCTAGGGGGCAGCACAGTCCAACACTAGGGGGCAGCACAGCCCAGCACTAGGGGACAGCACAGCCCAGCACTAGGGGGCAGCACAGCCCAGCACTAGGGGACAGCACAGCCCAGCACTAGGGGGCAGCACAGCCCAACACTAGGGGGCAGCACAGCCCAACACTAGGGGACAGCACAGCCCAGCACTAGGGGGCAGCACAGCCCAGCACTAGTGGGCAGCACAGCCCAACACTAGTGGGCAGCACAGCCCAACACTAGTGGGCAGCACAGCCCAGCACTAGGGGACAGCACAGCCCAGCACTAGGGGGCAGCACAGCCCAGCACTAGTGGGCAGCACAGCCCAGCACTAGGGGACAGCACAGCCCAGCACTAGGGGGCAGCACAGCCCAACACTAGGGGACAGCACAGCCCAGCACTAGGGGACAGCACAGCCCAGCACTAGGGGGCAGCACAGCCCAACACTAGGGGGCAGCACAGCCCAACACTAGGGGACAGCACAGCCCAGCACTAGGGGGCAGCACAGCCCAGCACTAGTGGGCAGCACAGCCCAACACTAGTGGGCAGCACAGCCCAACACTAGTGGGCAGCACAGCCCAGCACTAGGGGACAGCACAGCCCAGCACTAGGGGGCAGCACAGCCCAGCACTAGTGGGCAGCACAGCCCAGCACTAGTGGGCAGCACAGCCCAGCACTAGTGGGCAGCACAGCCCAACACTAGTGGGCAGCACAGCCCAACACTAGGGGGCAGCACAGCCCAACACTAGTGGGCAGCACAGCCCAACACTAGTGGGCAGCACAGCCCAGCACTAGTGGGCAGCACAGCCCAACACTAGGGGGCAGCACAGCCCAACACTAGTGGGCAGCACAGCCCAGCACTAGTGGGCAGCACAGCCCAGCACTAGTGGGCAGCACAGCCCAGCACTAGTGGGCAGCACAGCCCAACACTAGGGGGCAGCACAGCCCAACACTAGTGGGCAGCACAGCCCAGCACTAGTGGGCAGCACAGCCCAGCACTAGTGGGCAGCACAGCCCAACACTAGTGGGCAGCACAGCCCAGCACTAGTGGGCAGCACAGCCCAACACTAGTGGGCAGCACAGCCCAACACTAGGGGGCAGCACAGCCCAACACTAGTGGGCAGCACAGCCCAGCACTAGTGGGCAGCACAGCCCAACACTAGTGGGCAGCACAGCCCAACACTAGTGGGCAGCACAGCCCAACACTAGTGGGCAGCACAGCCCAACACTAGTGGGCAGCACAGCCCAGCACTAGGGGGCAGCACAGCCCAGCACTAGGGGGCAGCACAGCCCAACACTAGGGGGCAGCACAGCCCAACCCATGACTTGAGGTGGATGAATTTCACCCTGAAGATGAAGAGTATGTATCACCAGAGAAACGGCACTTCAGGCACAGCAGAGATATTAAAACAAAACATATAACGATAGAGCTTCATACAGTGGTTGTGGTTCAGTTAGTTGTACATTTTTTATACATTTTAACTATTAAATACACATTTACAGTATCGACAACAATACCAAAATGGATGCGATCACTTTAAGAATCACTTTATGGATCTCTGCAGGACTGACCTGTGCATATTTAGTTGCACTGGCTTTCTACGGAGGTGGTGGGGGGGTTGGGGGAGGGGGGGCTCAGGAAGTTGGAATGTGGGTCTCTGTGTGTGATGTGATTGTTAGCAGAAATGTGTCAGCCCCGCCCCCCCACCACCCCTGAGCTGAGGCCCTCACCGGGCTATGCAGAGAGGATGGAGGTGTGTGTGTGTGCGTGTGTTATGAGTGTGTGTGTTTTGAGTGTGTGTGTGTTTTGAGTGTGTGTGTGTTTTGAGTGTGTGTGTGCGTGCAGACGTCCACTGAACGTTGCAGTGCGGCTCCAGATACCTTATCTTCCCTCTCTAGAGGAACAGGAGTAGAGGGGGAGGGAGGGAGGGAGGGAGGGAGGGAGGGAGGGAGGGAGGGAGGGAGGGAGGGAGGGAGGGAGGGAGGGAGGGAGGGAGGGAGGGAGGGAGGGAGGGAGGGAGGGAGGGAGGGAGGGAGGGTGCATGGCTGAAGAGAGGGAGACGTGAGAGCGAGGTGGTGAGGTGCCTGGTTTCAGCCTGCACATCGGGCCATGTGTGGCCAGCGAGGGAGCGCCGTTCTGGGGGAAGGAGAGAGGCACCTCCCCCGGACCGCCCTGAGACAGCAGGAGCTGCCTCACCGACGCTTCTGACAGCCTCAGTGACGTTTTACATTTAATTCATTTAGCATCTGCTTCTCTCCAAGGCCACATACAAACAGTGCATGTTAAAGTCCAGCAGAAGATCAAGGATCTGCAGTGCAGAGTTCTAACAGTAGTTTGGTGGTCAGTCAAGGAACAGTCTGTATTTATCACACAGTGTAAAGTAACTACATATCCTCCTCCCATCCTCCCATCCTCCCATCCTCCCATCCTCCCATCCTCCCATCCACTCATCCTCCCATCCTCCCATCCACTCATCCACTCATCCTCCCACCCTCTCGTCCTAGGACTTGATGGAGGATTCATTTTAGTTACTGATGTTTTCATTTATTTTGTTTGATTTTGTTAAAGGATGGGACACAAGGATAGTGTAGAACACTACATACACTTTTTGTACTCGTTGTGAAATATATTATTGTTGCTTGCTTTCTACAGGTACACTCTTACACTTTTGAGGTTCATGTTGTTTAATTGTAACTTGTTTAACTGCATGCTCTTATGGTTCTTGCCTTTGGCACTTATTTGGTTTTCCACAATGTATGCTTCATGTTTGGCTACCCGCAATGTTTGGGGCTATCTTGTTGTTATGATCAGTGACCTATGCACTTTTGTAAAGCTCTCTCTTGGAAGTCGCTTTGGATAAAAGTGTCTGATAAATGAATAAATGTAAATGTACATACTCATGTTGTGTGTACTATGGTGTTGTGTACTTCCTACCAATGTTGTGTGTACTACATATAAATAAGGTGTACTGTTTACTAATGTGGGGGAGTGTGTACCTATGTGGGGTAGTGTGTACTAATGCAGTGTGTACTGTAGCGGAGGACTCACAGTCCTGATAGTGTAACCTGTTGCTGGCTCTGGGGTCAGTATACCGCCACGAGACACGCTCCCCCAAGACCTCTGCGTGCAATCTTTTATTGATTCCATCTCACTGAACTCCATCTATCCTCCAATCAATGGCCTGTTTGCAGCATGATCCGATACCTTATCACATGATCCATCTAGATTAGTCCCCGCACACATTAGGAGCGGAAGCATCTGTAACTTCTGCTACCCTCTAAATGGTAACTTATTCATATTTCAACATGGAGAATTTGTATAATATTTATAATTATAGGAAACCATAGCATGTTACATTTTGTCTTCTAATAATATTTCTGATTTATTTAAATGATGTGCCCTACTTTCTAGTTGGGTAAAAATATAATTATGAAAAATGTAATTGGTTTTCTGAAATATTCCACCTCAAACATCCGCAGCACACGGATTTAATGTGACCATTCTTTACAAAGAAAGTTAACTTTTTATTTTTATTTTATTGCGCTAGTATTAGAGAACGCTTGGAGAAGCTTGTGTGCACTTCTTGGAGTATTGATAACCTAAGGCTTCCAGCGCGTGGTCTAATTAGACCTTTCAGCCGCCGCTCTTGTAGAATAGTTTATACTAGGAATCTTACGTTCTTTTTTTAATAACAGAAAAACCTTTTTCAGAACCAAACAATTTGCATAAAAACGCTAATTCGTCACGTAGGTGCATTTTCGAAATCTTAAATAGTTCTTGGGCAAACAAATCAGAGTGAGTCTATGGAAAAGACGTGATAACGTATTTGTAATTGCTGCACATATTAAGCGGCCTTAAAATGTAAAAATTACAGGTAGAGTTTACAGTATTTACAGTTTGTTTAGGCTATTTTGACAAAATACGATTACGCACCTCAGATTTATAAACGTATTAACAGCACGTGCTTGCATTCAACAATAATTCCAAAGTCGCTGGAATCACCTGGAATAGTTTTTAGGAACGACTGCTTAACGAAATGTTTTGAAATGCTTTCAATTTAGTTTTGTGTCAACCTTGTTTAGTCGGCTTTATAATTTCTGAATTTAGAGGGATAGCCTTCATGACAGACCAAGTGAGTTTATAGCCTACTGATCCTAAACCTGCGTTCAAATGTAGCTCTAATGATTTCATGTTGCATATCATTTTATATAATGTAGCCTAATTTAGCATTTTAAACAGGCTATTCCTATACATTTTATTTAGGATAATCCAATAGTATTTTGTTTTTTTAGCCTTAGTTGGATTAGACTACTTCCTATCTATCTGATTACTTTATCTTCAGCTCTTAAATGCTGTTCTTGTTTCACCTAACTAAACATTAGCCAGGCTACTATTGCTACTATTGAACTGTCTTAATTTCCCGAATGAATTTAGTCCTGAACATTCCCTTTAGAAGTCATGTAGGCCCTCTGAGTATCCTACCTATAAATGGTCTGAAAGTGAATGTTTCATTCTATAATCTCTGACGAAGATATATTTCCTTAATATTCTGGGTATCGTTATTATGAATAAAAGGTAGGCTTCTAATTCTTTTTACTTTTTAAACTTGTTTTGCGTAAAACATATAGCCAAATTATTTTCAAAACACTTTGATATGGTGCATTATCCAATTGACCACTGCATATTTGGGTAGTTTTTGGAGATGAAATGCAAAAGTAAAGTTTTTGGGTACGGCTTGTATATCACCTACCTTCAATATGTTATATTTCTTTGTTTGAAGACACACATTTGTTCGCAACTCACATGTAGGTGCAGACTATTCTGTCGGCTTGTGATGCTGACTCCCAGAACGCACAGAGCCCACAGCACCGTTCTAGTGAACGTTTGTTCCCTGCACAAGTTGTAGAGAAGTGGTTATATTTTGTCAGTTTTTTATGGGATAACTCTACAGAAAATCTAGAACATAAAACTTTTCTTCCGTCATAAAAAAACCTAACCGCCGTAGACCTATGTATTTTAAGCAATTACTTCAGTTCTGAAATTATATTGTATTTTCAATCTTTCAGTCTAAATTCTGTCTATGCTCACGTTGAAATGACTGTTTCGTCCATCTGTGTTTTACAAAACCATGTGCTGTGAGAACCACTGTGAGTGAGCGTGTGCCCTGGGGGTAATTTAGTGCATTAAATAATCATCCTCTTTTGCCGCACTTGCGGTTCTGTGTTGATTAGCCTACAGTAGCTATACCACTCACATTCACAAGTAGAACTATTTAAAATGCGTTAACGATATTCGTGACTCGTAGTGTAGGCTATGGATATTGCACTAATAAAACAGCGTCTGCGGACTTACCCATACAGCCAATAGCTACATGGATTCAGACCCAAACAGCCAATACCTACATGGATTTAGTCCTCCGACGCACGCCGAAGGTGTTATGCCAAGTTACTCTACTCTCTCACCTATCACTACAATAGCGACTTTCTGATTAAATATATATGAAACTTTGTGTGTCGTTTGCTATAGCCTGAGCTGTTGCCCCCGGCGGTCAAATACTTTATCATGAGTTTGCTGGATTACAGTTTTATCATATAGCCTAACAGGTTCCCAAAGCCTACTCTCGTGAGAGAACTGGCGGGTTATCATTCACTATTTATAGCACAGTTATCACCGTAGGGCGCGTGTGTACCATTCGACAAGTCAGTAAAACAGTAGGCTATGCAACGCGCAGAGAGTACCATAATAAAGTTGAATAAACATAATTTTGATCATTTGTTTAAGTTGAAGACCGGCACGGCCTTCCATCTTAAATTGGCTCACAATTAGTGTTAATAACGTCTAGCCTGCCTTACTGTGGTCCATTGGGTTGTAGTAGGCCAACTTGCCTATATTTTGACACCTGTGATTAAAACGGTTATTTGTGACTCACTGTTTACCTCTAGCGGCCATCGTCACAGTTGAGGCGCGCGTGGGACCCGTGGTTTGTTTCTAAAGGGGTTATGCTAGGCTAATTAACCAAAGAACCTGATATCTGCTTAGAAGTCCAAATATTGACCTCCAAGTGGACACAGACACGGCTCGCGGTCACAGCGAGAGAGGAGAGCAGGCTTTCCGGCAGGCCTGGTCTTTACTGCCACACGGTTCTGCAACCTGTAACAATCCCGTAAACCGGATGCGGGTTTCTTACAATAGCTGCATATTAATTAAACATAATTCAACCTAATGTAGGCTACTCTATGCGGTGACATGGGCTTCAGATAGCCATAGTGAATAGGCTTCATAGCCTTGAAAAAATATATAGCCTACTATTTTTCTTTTTTATCCAAACCCCATCAGTTTTCTTTTACCAGCGTAACTTGATGAAGTTATTCCTGTCTGGGCCGTTATCGCGTAAAAGGATATTTGTCGCCTTGGGGTGTCATTCTACTCCCGGTTTTAAGGAAATGTGGGGCTGTGGAAACGTGTTACTCAGCGCACGCTACCTGCCTCGCTGTTGTTAACCCAGTCCAGTAGGCTGTTTTCATCTTGTTGTATAGTCCTGCATTCTCCTGTGTTAGAGTTTACAGCAGGGGTTATGTCTACATTAGGTTTTAAATGCACAATTAACCTGTTTCCTTATAGCTACTGCGCCAACCATTTAAACACGCATCCTATCACCCAGTAGTTTTTTAATCATAATATTACAGATTTTATTTTGTTGTTTTGGGGATGGGGTGGGATTTGACCCTGGGTTGTTTATAAAACGCATATCATACTGGGAGTTTTTTGGTCTTAATTCTGTACAACAGGTTCCTGAAGGGCCGAACAGAGAGATGCGGAGAGAGAACGGGGGGCTGGAGCACGAGGGCGGCGAACCAGAAGACCTCATTTGGGGTTTCACCAAAGCTACTCACACACTGAGCGGGAGCCGTCCAGTCGTCACAGACTTTGAGCTTCCGCCTCGCAACGCGTCCTGTTGGTGCGCGGAGGAGAGAGAGAGAGAGAGAGAGAGAGAGAGAGAGAGAGAGAGAGAGAGAGAGAGAGAGAGAGAGAGAGAGAGAGAGAGAGAGAGAGAGAGAGGGAGGGGGATAGAGAGAAGAGAGAGCGGAGGGAGGGAGGCAGGAAAGGAAGAAGGAGGTTACGGACCTGCTCCACTGGAACACATCTACACAGTTTTGTGCTGTCAGAGGGGTATGCTTACCGTATAACGTTCCTCGAGTCTAAAATGTGCAATATCGCAACATAGAGCTTCCTGGAGCTTCCTAGCAAGAACCTTCAACAAGCATTCGCGCGTGCCGTTTCGCTTTATTGCACGCTCTCGTAAATCTGGACTCGCTCTGGAGAAAAAGGGGCAACCCATGGAGACACTGGATAGCTTTGTCAGGCGACTGGTTGGGATTATACATTGAATTGTAAGGAAACTCGTTAAACCATCGAACGTTTAAAGAAGAAACGAGCAAAACGGTCCAACCGCAACTCTGAAAGTGACGTTATTGTTTACAAGGTAAATACGTTTCTGATGTTCTGAGAGCCGCGCGTTCCCGTGGGCAGAGATGTAGTTATTGTTATCCCTGTTCGTGTCAAATTCAGGCCCTCACAGCAGGCAGGGTCGTGCTTGCGGGCGCGCAGAGATACCCATATTGATTTTAATGTTGTTACTTTAGCTGAAGCATTTAATTTGCTGCAGATTGTCTTCTACTGCTTGTGTGATGGTGACCGCAGTCCCTGCATATTCTATAGGTTGCCTAAATCTATCTAGGCACATGAAAAGTATTGTTTCCTGTTCGGGTATTTTTTATTTTTGTGTTACAAACCATATAATTCTCACTTATTTCTTTCAAATTGTTTAGCTGTCCAATCCACACATGTAGACCTGTTGTAGTTGTGAGAAGTCCATCTTCAGCATGTTATCGTCATTGCCAGGATCTCACGTTCAGTAGGATGAGAAGTAGTCCTTAGTTAAGCCTCCTGACGTTTCCAACTGCTTAACAGTATACAAACTAAGATTGTGATTATCAATTACTTCAAGTGTGTGTGTGTGTGTGTGTGTGTGTGTGTGAGAGAGAGAGAGAGCGTGCGTGCATGTGTGTGTGTGTGTGTGTGTGTGTGTGAGAGAGCGTGTGTGTGATTATTTATCCTATGTTTGCACGCAGTGTGAAATCATGACCAAATTTCAGCCACAACTAATTTCAACAAGGTGAATGTTTTGATTGTTGATGCTCTAGACACGTTGTTGACATAAACTGGAGTTTATGTCGCTAAAACGCGTCTTTGTTTGTCCGTGACAGTTGGGGCCTTGGCCTCCGAAGCTCCAGACATGGCGGAGCAAGAGCAAACATTTGGGCTCCCAAGTTCGCCCAGCAATACGGATTCAAAGGAATTAAACACGGAGACTAAAGCGGAAAAACAAAATGGAACTTCGACCAAATCTCCGTCCTCCCAGACAACTTATATTCAACAGGTCAGCTTCATGTCTTCTAACCGTGATCAAATGTGGTCAGACAGTGTGTTATTGTCCCGGGGTTACAGAGACGGAACTTATAGGGCTGTAACACATACAACCTACTAACTATCGCCTTCAAATCAGAATTTGGGGAAAAGACACGCATTGTCTAACTTTTTGGGGTATTATTTGTGTCACGTGAAATTTAATTATTTATGCATGTTATTAACTTATATCCAGTAATTTTCTTGATGTATTTATTAATTCTTCAACCATTAATCAACTATTTTTTTATATTTATAATTTGTAGGCCAAAAAATGTATGTTGTGAAATCCTGTCTTCTAAGGCATTGATGTTGTGATTTGTTGAAGAATTTGCAAAAAGTTGCAAAACAAATTTAGTGAGACACGCGCGTGCTGTATTCCACGGTGTCACTCCCTGTTATGACCTAAAGCTAAAAAAACAAAAAAACAAACAAAAACTAAAGTTTATTATAAAGTGTTGATTGAGGAATCAGTTATTGGACTACCTTGTGCTGTCCGTTAATCAAAAATTCTACAACATAGCTTCCCGTCTCGTTCTACCTGTGTTGTGAAAGGCCCCTCACGGGACCAGTCTTGAGTCTCATACTTTTTTGAAATGTTACTTTGAAGGGGATGGAAGGTATCAAAGTGTACCTGCACGAGAGGGATCTGTGGGCGAAGTTCCACGAGGTGGGGACGGAGATGATCATTACCAAAGCTGGAAGGTAGGAAATAAGTTCTCAAACAAGTGTTTGCACATCTATGGATAAGAGCGTCTGCTAAATGAATAAATGTATGGAACTATTCACTAATTATATTGGAAACATATGTTGGGTGGCACCTGCACAAATATGACTTATTCGGAAGTTAGCTGAACAGTACTGATTAATTTGTATTTAAAATTGCAAGTTAAAAGATGTGTCAGAAATGTGTTCTATTGGTTTCTGTGGTAAAACATTAGTTTAAGGGCATCTAACAAATACCTGATATACACAAATAGGAATTGTATGTTTGAGTTTCTCAAATATAAAGTGACGTTATCCTAAAAGGTTGTTTTCTGCATTGGCGTGGTATTTGCTGCAGGCCTGTGGCTGTATTAAAACACTCTGTAGGCTAATTGCAATGCTTAAGCTAATTAGGTCAAGGCGAGCCAACAAGTAAAAAATATTTCTACTTGTCCATATTATTTTCAAGATTTTCTCTAGATTGTCTCAGTGGTGTAGACAAGCGATAGATAGATATGATCGAATATGATCAGTTTTCTATTTTGATGAAAGAAACAATGTGGGCATTTAGAGAGGTTATAACGACCCGTGCCCGTGCCCGTGCCCGTGCCCTCTGACCTTCTTCAGATTAGCCTACACTGCTTCTGAACCGGTGAGGAATGAATAGTCCAAATAACGGAGGGCTGAGTGTGAACGTGAATATGCATGATGGTCGGTGGTCTCACCTCGTGTTAACAAATCGTCTGGTGGCTCGCAGGTATTTCTTATTCATCGCAGCACCGTCTCCATATCCACTGTGGGTGAGCGACTCGTGTTCTCCATTCAGAGCTGCATAAAGACCTCTTTATATTCACTTCATTCATTTCCTCACTTTTGGCGTGAGAAGTTATTAGCCAGCCCAGCTCAGCCTGCTACATCTCTCCTCACCATGGCGCCGGTACTGCCGATACTGCCGATAGGCAACTGACTGCACTGCCATATCCCAACCGGAGTTCCACTATTTCTGTAACCTGGTGGGGCCAGCCTTTTATTGCTATGACTTTGAACTATCATGGTTATGTAGTGTTGCTGCATTTTATAGTTATAGCAAGCATTCTAATTATAACATTTGCGTGATAAATGGTTAGCCAGAACATAGGCAATACGGCCTTTCCTACATTTGGGATGTTTTGAATCGGGGGAAAAACTCCCAAATGAATAGGTCTGAGTCAAAATATAGCTAACGGCTTTGCGTCTGTTTTGGCAGTTAAAGATTAAACCATCAGCTTCTGTTTCAGATCATCAAGTTATTTCACCTTCTCTTTCAAATTCGCCCGTCCATTATCATGAGACATACAGTTGAGCAGAATCTTTATAGAAAAAATGTCGAACTCCAGAAAAGTTCTACGTTCCCACTGAACGTAAAAAGTATGCAAGGTTCAAGTTCAAACTATTTAAGTTGCTCCCTTCTCAGTCAAATCTACTCTTTATAAGGCAAAAAGAACATGTCACTAAATACGTATATTTCTTGAATTATTTTGTCTGTTGTCGTTTGTGATAACTACCATGTTATGTTGTTTTAATTCCAGGCGAATGTTTCCCAGCTTTAAAGTGAAGGTTACGGGACTGAACCCTAAAACTAAATACATCCTGCTCATGGACGTGGTGCCAGCTGATGACCATCGCTACAAATTCGCAGATAATAAATGGTGTGTAACTATATAAGAAAAACAACTACTTATATCCCCACTGATAATAAAATGTACATTTTTATAAATATAGCCGATTATTCTATCCAACGTGACATGTATTGCCAATGGACAGGACAGAAGCAAGACTCAGAAGGACACAGTCCTAAAAGTATTTCAGAGGTGCAATAAGCAACCTGTAGCATGTAGACAAATTGTCTTCAAGATCCCGGAAGTTTTTTATCCAAATATGTGCCTTGATTGAGCAGGCATCCCCAGTTATCTAAAAGCAACAGGCCTACTTAGTTTATAATTTTTTATAAACATTTTACATTTAGACATTTAGTCATTTAGCAGACGCTCTAACCCAGAGCGACTTAAACAGTCGTTTATGTGTCTGTTTGTGTTTTTTCTTCAGTTTTTTACGTTAATCTGGTAGGCTATTTACGTTTTACAATTCTAATGATGTTTATTCGATAGGCCATAGGCTACCCTCCCTTTCACTGCATGAGCTTTGCTTAAGTCTCCTGCGAACGTACAGAACCACTTGTTTCCTAATTAAACTGGGATGGTTATTGGAGTCCAATACCCTCAGATAGGCAAAAACACTCAAACCATTTGCTTTTTTATTCTGTTCACGAAACGCTAATTTATTTAGTGTAATGTCCACCTAAAAAATAGCGGCCAGAATGCGCGTGTGGGTCAGTGGTTCTCAATAGACAGTTAGCTTGTTTGAAGGCACATGTTAGTAACACCGATAATGACCTGTTCCGCGCATGTTCCGGAACTAATTGTGGACTTCTGTCTGACAACAATGTTGGACATTGCCAGTCTGCTACCTCTAATCTTGGCTGGGCGGAGGGCGTGCAGAAAGGGCACGATGGTGAAATTAACTGGTCTGAGTCTCAATTAGACGACTCTCAAAGATAGGAATACTGTGTCGTAAGATTATTTTTTAGTAGTTGGAATTAACTTTGCTGTGTAATACCTTGCTCACGCGGGATTTCTAATTTAAGACATTTATTTTTGGACTATATCAACCATTTTTCAATTCAAACAGTGCCAAAAACGACCCATCTGAAATGTTTTACCTATAGGCCTATTTGTAACATCTCAAAAATCCATTCGACAGTTCGTTTTGTTGTGGAAAGTGTGTTGTGTTCAGCCTGCGAGGCCTGCTGTAGTAAACTGAGTGTAATTGTTGCTTCAGGTCCGTGACGGGGAAGGCCGAGCCCGCCATGCCCGGGAGGCTGTACGTCCACCCGGACTCTCCCGCCACCGGCGCGCATTGGATGAGGCAGCTAGTCTCGTTCCAGAAATTGAAATTGACGAACAACCACCTTGATCCGTTTGGACACGTACGTTTGTGATTTTAATTGTTAATATGTAGCCTATTATTTATTTATTATTCACGGGTTCTTTTTTTCAAAGAAATAACGTCAAGCAACCGTTTAATATTTTCAATATGATAAAATGCATTTTAATAATTTATAAGGATACCGTTGAGGTAATCCACAAATCGTGGTGCCATGTGATAATGAGTGTCTATAAATGGCGTCTGGACGGAGTTATCTCCGGGTTGGGGTGTGGGTGACTTTGTGGCCAAATTAGAGCTGGCAGAGAATTTGACTAGTTTTAACTCGAGTGCCTATCCTTTGTGCAAAACAATATAAATAAAGATGCGAAAATATGTTCATTTGTGATCACGCTACATCAAACATTAGCCTATGTATTTGAAGACTTGAATTGAAAAATAAACTAGGAATGTGCATACAGATGAATAAGTAATTCTTACTTTATTAATTGAGCTGTGTGGATTTGTTTTGGCCTATCTGGTGTAGAATTGGTTTCTGGTCACTGCTGATTTCTGGTCACTGTTGGTTTCTGGTCACTGCTTGGGTGGGAACCTTAACCCAGAGAATGTGATTTAATCCCACAGTGTATGCAAATAGATCATAGAAGCTCTTTAATAGGCTTATTGATCAGTCTGTAGTAAATACTTTTGTTATTCTCTGATAAGAAAGCAGGTCACAACAGTTAGTGAGTAAAGTTCTGTACAATTCTGTATGAAAACTCCTCACATTCAGTAATGTTCAGTTTAGAATTAAATTTATTTTCTTTCTGCTAATTTGTCAATTAACAGTTAGAGGCATGCTCCTTCTGTTAAATAACAAACACACAGGCAAATACACTCACACAAACACACACGCACACACACACCCACATACAAACACACACCCACCCACCTCCCCAAGCATACACACACACACACACACCTATCTGTCCTGATGGCTCTCTTGGCTGGTGTGTTTGAGTATTGATAGTGATTGTTGCCATTGCCAAACCCAGCTGGTAGAATGAAACATGATCCTGGAATGTGAGCAGTGTTGTAAATTTCTGGCCCTGAATGCATTTTTGATTGGTTGCAGTGGTTCCTGGCCTTGCCTCCTTCGTGCTGTGAGACAGCATCGAGGGATTCATAAACGAAAAACTGGTGCCGGTCCAGAAAGTCTTTCCATGGGCTTGTTGGTCCAGCTGTTTGAAATAACTCGGAGACATTTTATAATTACAGACATGAACCTGAAACACAGCGGTGCTGTATATCCAGCCTGTTAGAGAAGGTCTGATCCAGTCTGTTAGAGAAGGTCTGATCCAGCCTGTTAGAGAAGGTCTGATCCAGCCTGTTAGAGAAGGTCTGATCCAGTCTGTTAGAGAAGGTCTGATCCAGCCTGTTAGAGAAGGTCTGATCCAGTCTGTTAGAGAAGGTCTGATCCAGCCTGTTAGAGAAGGTCTGATCCAGCCTGTTAGAGAAGGTCTGATCCAGCCTGTTAGAGAAGGTCTGATCCAGTCTGTTAGAGAAGGTCTGATCCAGCCTGTACACACTCAGCCCTCAGGGCTGCACTGCCCTCATGGTCTATAGGATGGGTATAGCTCAGTGGTAGAACATGGGGATGGGTATAGCTCAGTGGTAGAGCATGGGGATGGGTATAGCTCAGTGGTAGAACATGGGGATGGGTATAGCTCAGTGGTAGAACATGGGGATGGGTATAGCTCAGTGGTAGAACATGGGGATGGGTATAGCTCAGTGGTAGAGCATGGGGATGGGTATAGCTCAGTGGTAGAACATGGGGATGGGTATAGCTCAGCAGTAGAGCAGTTGACTCCAGATCAAGAGGTAGCAGGTTCAAAACCCCCCCTGTATGTTGCCATGGTAGTGTCTTCTAAATCAACGTATTATGACCATAAGTGCGCATGCACTTGATTTATTTACTGTTATTTACTTACTGCTTGGTAGTTTAGATAGTGAAGGGCGACCTAGAAATGAAATGCGTTATTATTATTATGATGATAAAGAATGCCAGGATGGATGATTAGAGTTATAGGTCTCAGGTCAAACCACAACCCTGGGAAGCAGGAACTCAGAACCACTGATTTGTTTTGGTTGCTCTTCAGATTCAGTTTTCGTTTTGGATTCTGGACACATTTTGCAAAATGGAATATTTTGCAATTGGAGAATGAGTGTGTCCCCTGTCAATTGTTATGCTCCTAGTAATAAAGATATATTTACCTTGATAGTCAGTTTTTTAGGTAGCAGGATATTCCCTGGGCTGCACTATGAAAGCCTCACTGACACCTCAAGTCCGCAGAAGAATCTCAAGAGTTCCCATTGCTGATTCTTGGCCCGTCGTTCCAAAACAAGCTTTGATCTCCCTCCTCTCCACTCCAGGAACGCTTGTCCGTGTTATTCGTCTTCGTCGTGGCGTTCTCCATCGGCCGGGCGGCGTGTTCCCTCCAAGAGAGGCAGCCGGTGGATGTCCCAGTGTTTACGTCTTGTTGGCAGTAGATGATGGTGTGCAAAGCCTGTTAATCCCAGGGCAGAAGGGTCGTCTCTGATGTGGGGGGGCATGAAAGCAGGGGGCACCCGGGCGGGGGCAGGGTGATCCCTCACTATCCTTAAACACTATCACAGAGGAGGGGGCTCCGAGGGGGCTCTGAGATGGGGGCCGGGGGGGCTCTGGGATGGGGGCTGGGGTTGAGGCGTGTGCTCGGGCCCCTGGGTGGTCCTCCTCTCTAGCCCCCCCCACCCTGTTCCCTCTCTCTCTCACACACACACACACACAGAGGTTAGGAAAGCAGTCTGTGGTTGGTGTTGGGAAGACTAGCCTTGCAGTTGACACCATATATCCACACACCCATACTATCACGCACACCACACACACGCACACACCACACATGCACACACACACACACACCATGTTTTGTCAGAATATACTTCTTGTGCCACACAGAATGCTCTGTAGTCTTTATAAATATTCTAAAGAAATATATATTTATACACAAAAGAAAGTAAGAGCATTTCATGCAACACAGTTTCTGTTGATATTTGATATTGTGACTATTGTGGACACACATTTTCCAGTGAATCAGAGTGGAGAGTGACCCGGCTGAGCTGGAGATGCCCCAACTGGAGGGGGCAGGTGGGGTAGGGGGGGGCAGAGTGACCTGGCTGAGCTGGAGATGCCCCAACTGGAGGGGGCAGGTGGGGTAGGGGGGGGCAGAGTGACCTGGCTGAGCTGGAGATGCCCCAACAGGAGGGGGCAGAGAATCCTCTCACTGATGTCTGCAGTGTAGGAAGGAGATATACAAACAAGCCTGCAGCTAGCCGGCAGGGGGGGCAGGGGGGGGCAGGAGGGGGCAGGAGGGGGCAGTTAGGGGCAGGAGGGGGCAAGAGGGGCAGGGGTTATTATGATTTAGGGTTAGGCTCTTGGTAGTCCAGGGCTAGGGTTAGGCTCTGGATAGTCCAGGGCTAAGGTTAGGCTCTTGGTAGTCCAGGGCTAGGGTTAGGCTCTTGGTAGTCCAGGGCTAGGGTTAGGCTCTGGATAGTCCAGGGCTAAGGTTAGGCTCTTGGTAGTCCAGGGCTAGGGTTAGGCTCTGGGTAGTCCAGGGTTAGGCTCTGGGTAGTCCAGGGTTAGGCTCTGGGTAGTCCAGGACTGGGGTTAGGCTCTGATTCGACCAGCTTCTTTAAGTCGCCAGGCTTGCCCTTGGCTGGATTCATCACTTAGCACTAACTAGGTTACCAGGGAGGAAGCAGGGAAAGGGAGGCCAGCCATGTGCTACAGTAGGAACTCATTTACTTGGTGTATTTGTAATATCGGGTAGATAGCTTTGTGATGAATACAAGAATGATCCCCTGAAGCTATGTACAATGACATAAGGCTGGTTTAATTCATACTCTGATTATATACTGTGGATGTGTCTGTATCTCTCTCTGATCTATAAGCCATGTGCAGCTTTTGATTCTAACATATTGAAGTAGAAAAGATATATACATATATATAGGCCTATCTATATATTACATGAAACTGTATTTAAGAATTGTATTTTGGCACAATTTTCTTTTCTTTCATTTTCGTCATAATATTGGTTAGATGTTGTAATTTGTAGCTAATTATTGTTAGATTGTAATATTTTCCCGTTCCTAGTTTTCATTGTTTGAATGAACCGATTTAACTCCATAAAATTAAAACCTTAATAAGTGTGAAACAGTAATATTTGAGCCCTGAATTAGGATCTCATTTATATAGGGTATTTGGTTGGGATTATGTAGCTATTTGTCAGGAATTACAAAAGTACAAAAAAACGATTAACGGTATTTTCTCACTTCAGATTATCCTGAACTCGATGCATAAATACCAGCCCCGGATTCACATCGTTAAAGCGGATGAAAACAACGGGTTTGGATCTAAAAACACCGCGTTCTGCACCCACGTCTTCCCCGAGACAGCCTTCATCGCAGTCACGTCCTATCAGAATCACAAGGTAGGCCTGCCTCCATGGTCTTTCAATCTTTTTGGACAACAAGAGGTGATTACGAATGTATGTGGACCAGAACAATTATATAATAATTTTAAACGTAGGCCAATTTGTATTGTAGCCTCCTTGCAATTCAACATTTGGTTTTAAATAATCGTAGCACTGGAAGCCATGGAGAGTGTTCATGGTTTGAGAATAGTGAAGGATTGAGACTGGTGAACAATCCAGTGTCCACAATGTAATTGCGTTCTAAATTGAGAAATGACGCTAAACTATAAACGAATCAGTCATATAAACACCCCTGCGGCTCTCTACAGTAGGCTGGCTGTGTGTCCGCTTCAGAAATAGTCTCGTACCGACGAATGAGCTCATTACCAACAATTGAATATAAAGCGGATGGAATATATCCTATCACCGCAAACTGTCTATTGCAGCGACATGTTAACGTGAGCACGAGCTATGTCTGATACCGTATCATTGACAGATGTGAGAGTTATGGGACTGAGGATAGCGCATGTCTGAAGTATTGGATAGACATGACCTCGAGACATTTAGAAGTTGGAGTGACTGTATGGTCCGCGTTCCACTTTTCCCGAGTGAACAGATTAGGCTGAAAGGGTGATCGTGCCTGGATGCTTGTGTTAAAACGCATGCAAATCAAATCAGATTTATTTGTATAGCCCTTTTTACACGCAAGCATGTCACAGAGGGCTTCACATATGCCCATAGAACTGCCCCTCAACCAACCTAAACCCTCAAGGAAGACAAGGAAAAACTCCCAGAAAAACTCCCAACAGGAGAAAAAATGGAAGAAACCTTGGGAGGAGCAATTCAGTGAGGGATCCCCTCCTCCAGAGACTCACTGTCTTACTTAAACGCTGTGTGACTTTAAAAGCTCTGTATGTCAGTCTGTAGATATTATTATATTATTAGGCTATTATTATGACACCAGTCTATTAATATTGTAGTGAGAGGTTGTTTGTTGTCTGAACTTGTATCCAAATTCCCTGACATTTTCAACAGAATCTCCGAGGTGACATGTAGGTGTTTGAGTATTTTGCAACGTCTAGGCTGTTACGAGTTTTACAGACGATTATTTGTGTATAGGTCTAGTCTGTATCAGGTTGCACAATAGTCATTACATTTAATCATTGTGCACAAAGTTAAATAGGCCCTATGCCTATTTTTCATGAATGTAGAATAATGGGTTCAAGGCCTAAAATCTTCTTCTTCGTCTTTAGGTTAATTGTGCTCGCCCTGTTGTCCCTTATTGGCAGACAGACTTGTCAGAATTATATTATTCATTAGTTTGTTGTCTCCCGATTGTTGATTTATTTTGAACTTTAAACGCATGAACAATGCTGATGAAAGTAACTTATCAGAATATATAGCTTTAATCAACAATCAGTAGGCTAGTAATTCCAAATTAGTTTCTAGTAGTATTAAGAATAACGTGCACTTGCAACTTGTTTAATCCATCATTTATTGTAGGTCCTAGCCTAGGTATGTAGCCTACTATATAGGCCTAACACAAGTGTGCTTTACATCATTTACTTTGCTTGACTAAGAAAACTAAGTCTTATTAATTTTCCTTGAATTTCGACGCTAATTTAAGTTTTGGAGGGCACTAACAATGTCTGTTTAACATCCGTCTTTAACTATGTAGATGAAAGATTCTAGAGGGAATATGGGTAAGGGCGCGAGGGCCCTTTATGTGTCCGGAGCCAATCCGAATTCTCAAAAACTCTGGGAACAGGAAGTCCAAATCACTGACTCTCTGAAGAAACCATTCATTACTTTCGAGTTTTAAGGGGCTGAGATTGCAACACTGGGCTAATTATTATTGCCAGAGCTTGCCAGACGTCCAGACAAACATCAATTTAAGATTTCTTGTTTTATCACCAGTGTCTGATCAAACAATCTTACATATGCCAAAAGGGTTATCGCGTCATGTGTTGTGGAGAACAGCGCGGCCCACTACGCTCAGGCCGGCTTCACCTGAGGGGCAGATTAATAGGAATGAGGGAGAATTTCTAATTAAACCTGGTTTGTTTCTCATTTAATTCACGAAATTGATGTTATTGCATGTGTGGAATTTTTATTTTATTTATTATATTAATAGGTTTTATAGAGAGGAAGATTAAAAACTTTTGTTCCTATAATAGCTTACAAGGTAATGCAAGATCATTTTTAGCCTAATAGTAGAATTGAACTGACTTGGTTGTAAAAAGAAAAAGTAGAGTTTGCGGGCTAAAGAAATACAGGGTCTTTGTATCAATCATTCCTAGAATCAAATCCCCTTAAATGTGTTCTGAAGGTCTACGGCAGCGTGCCACTTTAGATGACAATGTTTTACCTTGAGCAAATTAGCCTACTTGAATAAATCTATTTTGTGAATGACGTTTAATTTAAAATTCGAAAACCCAAAATACGCAGCCTAATTTTCGTTTCTTTAATGTTAATTTAACAATGCACTTAAATCCGCAAAATAATCAGGCCTCTAGGCTACCCTATTTAAAAGTGGTACTTGTGCTTGAAAAAAATATATATTACCGTAAATGCATGCTTCGAAACCAAGTGAATGTAGGCGTATAGGCTTCCTACTAACTGAAGGTATAGTTTTACATTTTTGATTCCAATGAAAATCTTTCTTTTGCCAAAAGAACCGTGCGTTAACGAGAAGCTAAGACGCGTGTGTCTCAACAAGATATATTTTACAAGGTTTAGGAGAAAGTGTGAGCCAGCGCGTGGACAAAAATCCATTTGTCAGGAGGCGGGAACCACACCAGACTCGTGAGCTAATTACCTGTCAAAACGCTCTCCTTACCAGAGGGTTATCCCCTAAACCTGGCAACCCCGATACTATTTGAAGAATCTGTTAACAGTATTATTTCTTTATTATGTTCTTTTTTATTATAGCCAACATTTTGGTGGCGCGTGGGCCATATCTGGTCGAAACCGATACTTGATTCAAGTAGGCTAGGTCTGTATGCTTATGTCCATGGGAAGGAGCGAACGATGGTTGCCACGTAGGCTGTTAGGCCACACGTCTAGCGGACCTGAAGCTATCATGGTTTGGTTGGCTGTAAATGAACCTCGTCTGCTAAAACATGCCAGTCACTCTGATGAAAACTTTCATAGACGTGATGAACGAACAATAGGCTATAGGCCACATGTCCATCGTCGATTTGCTGTAAAGAGCTGCGCTTTTTATTTAATAAATTGGAAAAGCTGCTAGGCCCATTTTAGCTGGCAGAGATTGACCCTGTCACGCAACCTATGAAATGGTCGGTTTCGAGTTCCGTAGGCCTGGTTTGTGACGGTGTCTCTCACGAGGCGGACAGCAGCGCGTTGCCTGAGATGTTACACGTGAAGATCATCAAGTCACATGTGTAATGTAAAGTTTGAAAAGTGGCAGAATTTCATAAAGAAATATTTGTTAAATGTCTTTAGAATTGTATATTATAACAAAGTAATGGGAACATGTATCACTAAATAGTTTTATTTGATCGTTTGTTTCAGAAAAAAAGACTGACATGTCCAACAGGATAATTGTTTAATTAAAAGTTGAATGGAAGGTTGAATTCACTGCAAATGTTCAACTATCTCAGCGATGATAAAGCGTTTGTCTGTTTTGCAGATAACACAGCTGAAGATTGAGAACAACCCGTTTGCCAAAGGCTTCCGTGGAAGTGATGACATGGAGCTGCACAGGATGTCTAGAATGCAAAGGTAATTACCAACCCTCATCCCTTCATCAGCCCTCATCCCTTCATCAGCCCTCATCCCTTCACAAACCCTCATCCCTTCATCAGCCCTCATCCCTTCACCAACCCTCATCCCTTCACCAACCCTCATCCCTTCACCAACCCTCCATCCTCCAGCTCCAAGATCCTCATCCATTTACCTCATCCCCCCCTGCTCATCCTTTCACCAACCTACCTTCATCCACCTCCTGCCCCAGCCCCAACCCCCCTGCCCCAACCTCCACCCCAGCTTCCACCCCCCTGCCCCAACCTCAACCCCCCTGCCCCAACCTCCACCCCAGCTTCCACCCCCCTGCCCCAGCCTCCACCCCCCTGCCCCAGCCTCCACCCCCCTGCCCCAGCCTCCACCCCCTACCCCAGCCTCCACCCCCTGCTCCAGCCTCAACCCCCCTGCCCCAGCCTCCACCCCAGCCTCCACCCCCCTGCCCCAGCCTCCACCCCCTGCCCCAGCCTCAACCCCCCTGCCCCAGCCTCCACCCCAGCCTCCACCCCCCTGCCCCAGCCGGATCGCCCTCTGGCTCTGTGATGTAAGTGTTGAGTCCAGACTCCAGTCTCCATGTGGAAGCCTTTCATGGCTTATCTGGCAAGGCCTCAGAGCTGCTTCTCTCTCTCTCTCTCTCTCTCTCTCTCTCTCTCTCTCTCTCTCTCTCTCTCTCTCTCTCTCTATCTCACTCTCTCTCTCTCTCACTCCCTCACTCTCTTTCTCTCTCTATCTCTCTCTCTCTCTTTGTGGAAAACACATTTTCAAAGAAAAAAATCTGGCCTGCACCCCCCCCTCCTCAACCCCCATCAGCCAACCAAGGCGTTGTGCTTTCTAACGGAGAAATGTTTAAATTAGAGACAAACATGGAAGAGCAGTTTTGTTTTCCACACAGCACTATTGGGATCATTTTTAGTTGTAAGACAGAGAGTAAAAACTTCTCAAATGGCTAAACTGAGGATTACGGTTAGAGCCTGCAGAGCCTGTCTCTGCTCTGCAGGTAAACTGAGGGTAGTACTTTCTGACGAGCAGGAAATTTGGCAAACTTGCAAAACAATAAAGTGGAGAAAGAAGAAATATATATATTTCCTATTTTTATTTTTCAGCTTCAAGCACTTTAATATGAGGATAGTTTTTATAGATACTCTAACAAGGATTTAACTATTCAGATGTGAGATCAGCACGGGCAAATGTTGATGAAGTAGGTGCATGTCAGAAGATTATACCAACGTGAGTCATGGAGATCTTCTACGTAGAAAATTGTAAATGAATAAAGCTGGCACAGGGCCAAACCAGCCTCATCATTCCTACGTGCCACAGCCAAGTACAGTACGCTCTGCCGGTCTGCTTGTGGTTAGGGTTTAGAAGGGAGAGCTTATTGCAAAAGCAGGTCACTGGTTCAAAAGAAACAGCCGCTAGGAATAACAGAAACACAAGAACTGTAGCAGGATGATCTACTCACGGGTTTCCATGACGACCGGCACAGGAAGACATCCCGTCTCCCCGGTAACACCTCCTCCGGTGGCATCCCCCTCACCGGGTCCTGGGGAGGGGGGGATGCAGTGTGTAACTGCAGTGTGTGTTCTGGCATGTTAGCGTAGCAGTGCTAACAGCAGTGTGTGTTCTGGCATGTTAGCATAGCTGAGCTAACCGCTCCTGTGTCCCGCAGCAGCAAGGAGTACCCGGTGGTTCCCCGCAGCACTGTGCGCCAGCGTGTGGGTCCCAGCCAGAGCCCCTTCAGCGGGGAGGCGCAGGGCCTGCCCCCCTCCCTAGGCTCCCAGTACTCCCAGTGTGAGAACGGGGTCACCAGCACCTCCCAGGACCTGCTGCCCCAGGCCAGCTCCTACCCCCAGGAGCACAGCCAGGACTACCACTGCATCAAGAGGAAAGGTGAGGCTATGCTGCATGCTAATGCTCATTTCAATACATAAAAATTAAATGTGCACACCCGGATATACTTCAGTGAAGATGATGTAGCTGCTTTCATAACTGTTCACTCAGATCACTTAAATAATTTACTTCAGTCCAGCGTGTAACGAATAGTTTAGCCCAGAGTGTGCACCATGCCCAGGCTTGGCTTGTGTGGAGGGTTCCTCCTGACTGACATAGCTGCCTGTCTGTTAGCAGTGGAGGATGACTGCCACTCAGGTGAGCACAGCTACAAGAAGGCCTACCTGGAGAGCTCCTCCAGCGAGGATGACCATTACTACCGGCCCATCAGTTACCCCCAGACCCTGGGGCTCCCCGGCGCCCCCTACAGGAGCGAGGCGGGGCCACGGCAGGCCTGCATGTACGCCAGCTCCACCCAGGGCTCGGAGCTCGTCCCCAGTCTGGAAGACATCAGCTGCAACACCTGGCCGTCCGTCTCGCCCTATGGGGGCTGCTCGGTCGCCACCATGCAGCCAATGGAGCGCCTTCCCTACCAGCACTTCTCCGCCCACTTCACCTCCGGACCCCTGGTGTCCAGACTGGGCGGGGTCACAGGCCATGCCTCCCCGCAGCTGAGTGACGCCCACCACGCCATGTACCAGGGTTCCATGTCCCATCAGGCCTTGGGGCGGCAGTGCAGTCCTGGGGGCGCGATCCAGACGCCCCCCGGCGCCGGTCTCCAGGGCAACGAGTACCTGTACTCGCACGGCCTACCTCGCACGCTGTCCCCCCACCAGCAGTATCACACCGTGCACAGCGTCAGCCTGATGCCTGACTGGAGCGAGAACAGCTAGAGGCTCTCGGAGACGTGAGGCTCTCTAGGACCAGGAACGGCACAGAGGGTCATTCTATATTTATATTTTTCGGAAGCTATTCTTGGTGGGTTGAGTGAGATTAGTGGCTGGGACTGAAACTCACAGTTGTGGATGTTGTGGCGCTCTGTAGGCAGGGACGTGTGCGGAGAGGTTGTTGCTGGACAGGATGAATCCTCCTCTGGAACCAGCAGCAGCTTCCTCTACAGACACTCAAACTATCCTGTTTTAATAGATGAGAATTTTGTATCACAACGTTCAAAAGCATATTATGTTTTCTTTCTTTTTTTGTCTGTGATAGTAGAAAGTTCCCACCCTTATTCTGTAGGTTGTATGTCTTAGATTTTGTGTAAAAAAATAATAATAAAAAAATAGATTATATCGTTTGAGGCCTGTTATACCAACCTGGAAGTTTCATATTTGAGGCCATCACCTTCTCGGGAAGATAACATCTTCTTATTTCATACTGCACCACAAAACTCCTGGCAGATTCGTTTTTTAAATTGCAGAATGTAAAGCCAGTTATCTGTCTGCCTTGTAGAGTTAAAACAAGAGAATGATAATAGACGGATCTGGGATTCAAACCCAGGCCTAAGCCAGGCCAAAGCCATACAGCTGTAGGGCTAGATCATAGGCCAAACCTGGGCCAATCCTGGGACACACTCAGGCCACACCCAGGTCAGATTCAGGCCAGGCCACACCCAGGCTAAATGTGGGCCAGATGGTCAGGAAGGTGAGAGAGGTGGTGTAGCCACACCAGGCCAGTTCTCCTGGCGACGCAGCCCTCCCAGGGACACCCCACCAGCCTGGACAGGGAAAGGAAGCAGTATTTGCATATCTTTACTTTGTTTTTGTTTCGAATATCATTTTTAAAATTGTGTATTTTACGTGTTTTACCCAGTAAATGTGTGTTGTTTCACAATCATTTCATTTCTTCACAGAATTAGGCACTTGTCCCACAGCCTCGGTCCAGCGGAATCAGAAACGTTCAGATTTATCATCTTAGATAACACTGCATAGAATGCACAAGGGGAGTGAAAAATTATTTACCATTTACAAATAACACAGAAGTCAGAATGTTCAAAACTGAGACATGGAATAAATAAAGAACAATTCAGTCCAATGCCAGTCAGCCAGTTCTGCCTCTCAAGATCAATGTTCTATAAAAAAAATGGATATGCTTGTAGATTGATAGTGTTGCTTGTCGATAGTATTTATTTCTTTCCGCTTTTGTGAATGAAACATGTTGCTGTTGTATCGAAGATGCAAACAAGTTAGTTTGTCTTGCTTCCTTTGTTATGTCTACTTTTGGTTATTTTGTTTTTATAGGCGCAATTTCTAAATAAAAAAATCATACTGCTTTAGATATCAAGAACATTAATATACATATGTGAAAAGTATTAAGAAGAGAGAAATAGGTTGCTGTTGTAAATAAACTCACATGTATAGACTACAGAAAACTGCAATAAATGTAAAAGTGCATTCTGTCTACTGTGACTGGTTGTTTTATTTTAGTCACTTCGTTTAGGTGAAATCACATGAATTCAGCTTTTTGTCTCACAGAGAACAATATGTTAATGTCTCAGGAATCAGTCTGTGTCTTCATGTGGAAGAGGATGTCCCTAGTGGACCAGAGACACCATCAGCCAGAAGGTTTCAAATCCTTTGTTTACATAAAGTATTATATTATTTATATGAGAATGGCTTATATCATGTTTTGTCATGGTAGCGCAGCAGCATCAACTGAATACTCTTAATTTACACACTCCAGTCTCCCTCCAGTCTCTCTGAAGATAATCCACAGGATTAAACGTCTGCTGTCTGCACCCCCTCCTCAAAGAACTGTCCCCTCCGTAAATCTCCTCTGTGTGTGTGTGTGTGTGTGTAGGTGTGTGTGCGTGAGAGAGAGTTGAAGTGTGTGTGTAGGTGTGTGTGTGCGTGTTTCATCTACACTATAACCTGTTTAGTCCGGAGTGCAATTTCAGGCAACATTGTTGTCACTGTGAGCAAGTTTAGCATCCCATAAAAGATACTTTTATGGGATGTAGAAAGTCAGAAGAAAATCAAGGATCTAACAATATTTTGGGGTCAAGTAACGACCTGTATTTAACAAACACAAACGCAAAGTAACAACATCTCAGCTAGCAAGCACAGAGCAGTTATCTCATCTTCCAACGTCAACGCAACCTCAACAAAGTGCAGGCGTCGTCTCTTACGAGAACCAAGACTATGTTGTTGCTGCTTAGTCTGTCTCCCTGGAGACAAGCTTGTTGCTGCTTAGTCTGTCTCCCTGGAGACAAGGGAACGTCGTCCACTCCAGCCAATCATAATGAAACGAACAGTTTACAAGACTGTATTCTGGGCTGCAGATAGTTTTCATTTACATTTAGTCATTTAGCAGACGCTCTTATCCAGAGCGACTTACAGTAAGTACAGGGACATTCCCCCGAGGCAAGTAGGGTGAAGTGCCTTGCCCAAGGACACAACGTCAGTTGGCATGACCGGGAATCGAACTGGCAACCTTCGGATTACTAGCCCGATTCCCTAACCGCTCAGCCATCTGACTCCCTAGTTTCCCTAGTTTCTGTGGGAGTGACGTGAAGCCGTGGGCTGGGAAGACCTCTGGCTCTCTGAAGATGGAGCAACCAGGAAGGGATGATGGGAAACATCATCTTGGGGGTTTTATTAATCAGACGTTTAGAATTCCTCTCCACGAGGAGGATAGAGCAAATTATTTCACATTCCTGCATGGAAATATCAATCAGTAGTGAGCCTCTTCTCCAGCTGATATGGGGTTCCCTGCTGCCCTGAACTCGGACATTGTGTGGGAACTGGAAGTTTGTCTGGTGAGTCAGACTGGACTTTTTATCTCTGCCAGGAATGCCACCCGGTCCTCACTGCGGTTGCATTGATTAGTGCAGCCCTGCGCATGTTGATGTGTAAACACGCAACGCTGATAGACAACATGAGGAGGATTTGTCTTGACAATTCACAGAGTCTCATCTGAGATACGCTTGGTTTGGGATGAATCTTTACCTTCAAAGGAACTTGGGACATGATAGAGTTGTCTGTCTCCCTCCCTCTCCCCCAGTCTCTCTCTTTCTTCTCCTCTCTCTAACCTCCTCTAACCTCCTCTAACCCCCCTTTCTCCCTCCGCCAGCCCGTCACCAAGGCCTCACTCCCCCTCTCTCCCTGCCTTCTTCCACAATCCCTCCCTCCCTCATCCTTCTCTGTCTCCCTCCCCCTCCCTCCCTCTCCCGCCCCCTCTCTGCCCCGTGCCCAGCAGACTGACCTCTGACCTCTGCTTTGATGTGAGTGATGCAACCTCTGACCCCCAGACCCCACCTGCCTACGGAGCCTTATCCTCAGTCACGCCGACCCAGACCACCCCCACCCCCACCCTCCCGCCGTCCGGCTGGCCGCACGCATGATGCATATGGAGACCCCGCCCCCCCCTCGCCCCACAACTCACCCAAACATCCATGTGTGGGCGCGGTCTGATGATGCAAGAGGCTCTTTAAACATTGGAAGAACGGGTCAGCGTTTCAAAGCGCCGGGCGCAAACCTTTGGCCACTGCACCAGTTATCACGGTTGGAGGATGAAGGCTGAGTGATGAGTTTGAGGGGGGAACGAGTGGACGTCTAACGACCTGAGAGTCTGAATGATTCATGAAGCCCTCCGCTGGTACAGAGCTCACTTGTTTAGATTATGAGTGTATGTCTCAGCCAAACCTGGAGGGAGACGATTAGATACAAGAGGAGAAAGAAGAATCTGTACTTGAACATGTCGAATGTGATAAATCCGTTTCTACAGAAAACTAAAAGCACAGAGCCTCCTCCTGTATGTAACAAGCGTTTACATACAAGGCTCTGGAATTTGCATGTATCAATACGGACGCAGAATTCCCCTCAGTATGACCTCTGATACCCTGCTAACGCGTTCTATAAAAAGAAATAAAATAGCTTAGTCAAGCAAGAATAATGATGAGTCACGGCCCCGACCAACCTCCAGTCCGCAAGCAAAACAAGCGGTCATGTGTGCCCAGAGGATGACAGGGAAAAGACAAGAACAAGAGCATTCCTCCTGGAAGAAAAACGAGGGAGCGCATTACTTTATTAAGATGTAGTGAAACGCAGCTCTGCTAAGATGGATGAGAGCTCTGAGAGGGAGGGTAAGAGTGAGGAGGGAGGAAGGGAGGGTAAGAGCGAGGAGGGAGGGAGGGGAGACAGATTCATCTGGCTGACGAGGAATCACACATCTGCTTTGAAAGTGAAGCTGGGGCCGGGACTGGCTGCTCGAGGGCCTCTGTCAGAGAGGAGCCTCTGTTCCCCGCCGCAGCGCAGACAGCAGGGCCACGGGGTCAGAGCCGCTATCTGTGGAGACGGAGGATCAGCCCTGCGCTGACCCACCCAGGGCTGTATGCTCAGAGGGAAGCCCAGGAGAGAGGCTCTGATCTGGGCTTAGAGCCACGTGGACACTGGGTGGTTGTCCTTACCTGGATGCAAGCACAAGACTCTCTGTCTCCTCTCTCTAGGGTTGAGAGGGCTCAGAGAGTTTGTACAGGAGGGCTGGAGGGCTGGAGGGCTGGAGGGCTGGAGGGCTGGAGGGCTGGAGGGCTGGAGGGCTGGAAGGCTGGAGGGCTGGAGGGCTGGAGGGCTGGAGGGCTGGAGGGCTGGAGGGCTGGAGGGCTGGAGGGCTGGAGGACTGGAGGGTTGGAGGACAGGAGGGTTGGAGGGCTGGAGGACTGGAGGAGAGGAGGACTGGAGGAGAGGAGGACTGGAGGACAGGAGGACTGGAGGACTGGAGGACTGGAGGAGAGGAGGACTGGAGGACAGGAGGACTGGAGGACTGGAGGACTGGAGGACTGGAGGGCTGGAGGGCTGGAGGACAGCAGGACTGGAGGGCTGGAGGACTGGAGGGTTGGAGGACTGGAGGACTGGAGGGCTGGAGGGCTGGAGGGCTGGAGGGTTGGAGGGCTGGAGGACTGCAGGGCTGGAGGACTGGAGGGCTGGAGGACTGGAGGACTGGAGGTCTAGAGGACTGGAGGACTGGAGGACTGGAGGGCTGGAGGGTTGGAGGGCTGGAGGGTTGGAGGGCTGGAGGACTGGAGGACTGGAGGACTGGAGGACTAGGGGGAGGAGGGCTGGAGGGTTGGAGGGTTGGAGGGCTGGAGGACTGGAGGACTGGAGGACTGGAGGGCTGGAGGGCTGCAGGGCTGGGGGACAATAGGGCTGGAGGACTGGAGGACTGGAGGACTGGGGGGGAGGAGGGCTGGAGGACTGGAGGGCTGGAGGACTGGAGGACTGGAGGGCCCTCCATCAGAGAACACATATTGTGGTTCATGTAAAGACGTCCAGCATATCAACGCAGACATGCATCACTGTGATGGGACTGCAGCATCTGCTGGCCATGTAGACCCTGCAGGCACAGATGGAGCCCTCTGCCCTCCTCTCCTCCTCCACTCTCCTTCTGCCCTCCTCTCCTTCTGCCCTCCTCTCCTCCTCCACTCCACTCCTCCACCCCTCACACTCCAGTCTTTCCGCACCAGCTCTGGATATGGCCCTGGGGGGAGGAGGTGGTGGTGGGGGGGGGAGGCGGGGGAGGCAGGCGGGGGAGGCAGGCGGGGGAGGCAGGCGGGGGAGACAGGGTGTTGAGAGGGGGAGAACCAGGTGCTGAGGGAGGGTGAGGGAGGGTGGGGGAGGGTGGGGGAGGGTGAGGGAGGGTGGGGGAGCGTGGGGGAGCGTGGGGGAGCGTGGGGGAGCGTGGGGGAGGGTGGGGGAGCGTGGGGGAGATGTTGAGTTACGCCTGAAAACAGGAGCCAGGGTGCTGCCTCACCACGGGGGGTGAACACGGTGTGTGTGTGAACACAGTGTGTGTGTGTGTGAACACGGTGTATGTGTGTGTGTACACAGTGTGTGTGTGTGTGAACACGGTGTATGTGTGTGTGTACACGGTGTGTGTGTGTGTGTGTACACGGTGTGTATGAGTGTGTGTGTTCTCGGTGTTGCTTTCTGGTCTGTGTGTGAAAAGGAATGAGGCCTTGGGGGAGTGAGACCTGGGAGACGAGGGGAGGAGGGAGAGGAGGGGAGACGAGGGGGGAGGGAGAGGGGAGGAGGGGAGACGAGGGGGGAGGGAGAGGGGAGGAGGGGAGACGAGGGGGGAGGATGAGGGAGGGGTTTTTAGCATGAGGAATCTCTGTGTGTGTCTGTGTGTGTGTGTGTGTGTGTGTGTGTGCAGGGAAACTTGTGTTCACCACCACAAATAACACTGTTGATAGACTTACACCATCTGCTCCTCAATGAAGCTTCTATGATCAGATACTCAGAGCCTAAATCTCTCGCTCATTAGTCAGCATTTCTCAGAATGATGGACTGAAACTTCATACTGTAACAACAGTCAGGTCCACCCGGACTGTAAGAACTTTACATGAGCAATGACAACATTGATACGCCTCAATTCATCATCAACTCACTGACATCTAAAACGACGACTCTTTTTCAATTACAGCCGACATGAGTCATTACTTCAATCCAAAGATGCTTTCATCTCAGGAGAGGAAACCGTGACATGTCATTTTTTACAGGGTACCCGAAGAATGGGAGCAGTTGGACATAGAGATAACCGGGAGAGAGAGAGGCTGTGTGCGCCGGTGCTCCTGTCCATGGCTAGCGTAGCAGAGCTCTCGTTCGTCTTTGTCAGGAGGAGAGAGTGGGAAAATGGTATCCAGCTGTTCATCATTATTACTGATAAGACACCCTGGCTCCCTCTCTCTCCCCCTCTCTCCCCCTCTCTCTTTCCCCCTCTCTCTCTATCTCTCTCTCCCCCTCTCTCTTTCCCCCTCTCCCTCTATCTCTCTCTCCCCCTCTCTCTTTCCCCCTCTCCCTCTATCTCTCTCTCCCCCTCTCTCTTTCCCCCTCTCCCTCTATCTCTCTCTCCCCCTCTCTCTTTCCCCCTCTCCCTCTATCTCTCTCTCCCCCTCTCTCTTTCCCCCTCTCTCTCTATCTCTCTCCCCCTCTCTCTCCCCCCTCTCTCTCTCTCTCTCTCCTCCCTATGTCTCCTATGTCTCTCCCTCCCCCTTCTCTCCTCTCTCTCTCCCCATCTGAGGTAGCTCACATCGCTCCCCCCTGCACATCGCCGTGGATACAAGCCGCTGCTAAATGAACACCTTACTGTGTGTGGAGCCCCCCCCTCTCCCCCGGAACTTCCTGTCTTCCTTCTGGTGGACGCTGGTCCTGTCAGCCATCCTGATGCACACACACACACACACAGACACACACACAGATACATACACACAAACATACGCTAGCCTACCCTGAACCTGGTGACTGCGTTTGTGTGTGTGTGTGAGAGAGTGTGTGTGTGTGTGTGTGTGTGAGAGAGTGTGGGTGTGTGTGTGAGAGAGTGTGCGTGTGTGAGTGTGGGGGGGGGAGGGTTGGGGGAATTCGATCCTGGATCCTGGTATCGGGAAGCTCTCCCCTGGAGGGACAGGCCCTGAGCGCTGATCGTGCCTAATCTGAGGCCAGCGTGGGGGCAGGGGGGGCAGAGGCCGGGGGGCAGGGGGGGCCTGGGGGGGCAAGAGGGGCAGGTAGGGCAGACCTTGTCTCCCTGGCAGGGTCTGTAGGAGATACCCTGGGCCGCCGGGCACAGCTGTCTGGGAGCAGCTCCACGGGGGGGGGAGGGGGGGGGTCGATCAGGGGCCTGCTTGGGGGGCAGGGCCCCATGGGGAGAGGAGGCGAGGGTTCAGCCCTAGATGACCCCCCACCAGCACCAGAGCCCAGATATGGTCAATATGTCTGGGGGGCAGCAGAGTGGGGTCCTGGGCCTCCAGGTCCCGCTCCTCGGGCTGTTCAGGTCTCCTCAGGTCGGGACGTCTGAGGAACACTTAGTAGAGTTAGCATTAGCAATGTTAGCATTGGAAGTGTTAGCATTGGTACTGTTAGCATTAGTACTGTTAGCATTAGTACTGTTAGCATTAGAAGTGTTAGCATTCATAATGTTAGCATTAGTACTGCTAGCATTAGAAGTGTTAGTTTTGAACTGGAACACAGTCATATGAGATTCTGCAAACAATAAAAGGAAGTGAATGTGTGTGTTTACACGTGTGTCTGAGTATTTGCGTGCACCCGGGAACATGTGTGTGTACCTGTGTGCAGATTGTTGGGATATTAGATAGCAAACTTGCCTTTCTTGCACTTTCTCACGACGCAGAATGCACCGCTACACTGAGGTGATTCAACAAGCTACTGTATTGCACACTGCCTGGTCACTCGCGCACGGTTTTTCTTGAGTTTTATTGGGCACTGGTCACTCGCGCTGTGTTTATTGAGTGAATTTTGACAGGAGTCAGTGTAATACTGTGTGTGATATTTCCTGCCATAAAGTCAACATTTCTGTGTATTGCCAACCTGTTATTGAATGAATATGGTAACTTGTGATATTTACGATTACAGGTAAGAACGATATATAAATGTATCGACCCCCCCGACCTGTGGTTTTTACCTCTTTTGGGGGGGTCCGAGCCTTAATTGGGGGGGTCAGACCCCCCCAAACCCCCCCGTAATTCGCACAAGAGCGTCTGTCGTAGAAGAGCAGAGTGGACCGTATGAGGACTGTCTGTTCCAGCACCAGACCACAGAAGAGCAGAGTGGACCGTATGAGGACTGTCTGTTGCCAGCACCAGACCACAGAAGAGCAGAGTGGACCGTATGAGGACTGTCTGTTCCAGCACCAGACAGTCCTCATACAGTCAACAGCTGCAGGTCTCCAGAGAGGCAGGGGCTTGTTGATGGTATTGATCTCCCTAAATGGGGGCTGGGGGGCTGGGGGCTGGAGGCTGGGGGGCTGGAGGCTGGGGGGCTGGAGGCTGGGGGGGCTGGGGCACTGGAGGCTGGAGGCTGGGGGGGGCTGGAGGCTGGGGGTGGGCTTGGAGGCTGGGGACTGGAGACTGGAGGCTGGGGGGCTGAGGGGCTAGGGGGGCTGG